>NC_026008.2:3288516-3405276 GCF_000442705.2 Elaeis guineensis | reverse complement strand
CTGTACTTTTGAGAGAAATTCTTCATTTACCCTGTGAGGGATACTCAAACATAGAACTCCCAGTCAAGGAAGAAGGAATTAATGTGATTCTAGGAAGAACCTTCTCGGGAAGCCTAAACAAACTAGAGGCCAAGATCCTTTCCATTGAGATGAGGATACTACATCAAATGGTAACAAAGCTTTTCTTCCCTAGAAGTGGGAGACATGACCTCCTCTCAAGCTGAGACATCTGCATTATGTTTCATGTGATTACCCAAACCCCCCTAAACCTCTCAACATTAATGATAGAAGCTATGAGGGAAACCCTGAATAGATCCAAGGCACTCTGCCTTTCGGTATGGCCCTCACTTTGGTATTCAGGAGGTTTGGAGTTAGTTTTGAGGGGGAGGTAGTAGCTAGACTTTCTCACTCTGACACCATCAACCAACATACTTTGCACCGCATGGGATTTACTAAGACAGATGGTGGTTGGACTAAAGGTGTAGAAGAGAGAGTTGAGGACAGAGCTGAGGAAGAAGGTCCTTCATCACCTCTCCATGATATCAGGGCAGCATCTCCAGATATTCAGTTCATTTCGGATCACGAGGCTGGCCCATCAGAGTCTACGAGGAGGGACACTCCAGTCCAGCAGCCAGACAGCAGAGCACTTCCCTCAGAGATTAGATTGGCTGATGATCGGATAGAGATGATATCTCAGCGCGTGGCTTCTATACTTTCTCGACAGTTGGGCACTTCAGCTTTTGCACAGGGATCCACATCACTTGATGTATCTGATTAGACATTGATCCCCCACATCTCCACTATGTTCCAGATGATTTCAGATCAGTCAGTTCGCATTCAGCAGCTTGAGGGTTATATATTGAGACTGACTGGGAGAGTACTTAACTTGCAGGGACAAGTGTTAGCTCTGACACATCCACAGCCACAGGAGTGCATCACAGAGGTCTCAGACCTATCTACCGAGGCAGCCAGACTTAGAGGAGTCTTGGAGAGTGGATTTGATTTCCTGAGGAGAGAGATCAGAGGCTCCAGTGAGCACGCTTCCACCCAGTTCATTGCACTGCTTCAGTCTATTTCAAGAGCCTTAAACCTTCTGGACACTATCAGACTATCTCTTGTAGCTCAGTCTGTTGCTTCTCAGCCTTCAGGATCATCTCACCCGCCCACTCGTGCCGGCACCTCCACTTGTGGCAGAGGTAGACGGGGTCGAGGTCGAGCCCTTGGTCGTGATCCTTCATCTCCTCACCCCATCTCTGATTCATCTGACTCTGATCCATCCAGTCATGATCTCTACTAGATCCTGTTTAGCTAGTCTTTTCTTTAGTTTTAGTCTAGGAACTATCTTTTGGGCCATATAATGATGTTGACTGATTGACTTTTATATTTTGGTATAGTATTGCAACAACTTTATAATCAGTCACTTTTTGATTATAAATATATACTCCTTGACTTTCAATGAATGATTTTCAAATTGAGTTGCTTTTAATCATGTGCATGCAAAATAACTCATATCCATGATGTAAAATACTATAAATTGCAATATGGTATCCAAATTGGTATATCTTTTATGTTTGCCATATTAAGGGGGAGTAAAACAATACGCATTTAAGAAACAAGCAATAAAGAAGGAAGCTAAAGAAATAAAATTAGTAAAATTAATCCCATCAAAAGAAAGAAATAGAGAAAATATATTTTAAAAAAAAAAGGGGGAGTAAACAATTTTTGTTGATGCTGTCAAAAAGGGAGAGAAATTAAAGAATCAAAAGCAAAATGTTAAGCAATTGAGAAATAAGCAAATGAGCAAATTTTTAGGTAAATTCTGCTCTGATACCAAAATTAAATAATCAAATGAGCAAGCAAATGAGCAAATTTTCAAATTCTTAGGCAAATTATGCTCTGATACCAAAATTAAATAATCAAATGAGCAAGCAAATGAGCAAATTTTCAAATTATTAAGCAATAGGCAAATTGTTAGGCAAATGAGCAACACAAGCAAATGGGCACATGTATCATGGGCCAAAGAATCAATCTTCTTTTCAAGCAAATGCATTTATAAGCAATTTTTAAATTGGTAGTAAATTTTTTATTTATCTTCAAACTACCTATGATGCATTTCATTCCAATACATGGCTATAATATTCAAATAATGCATCTTCATAACTTTGAAATTCATGCTCAATGTTTTATATATATGCTTTTGCTCAAGTATTTTGTCATCATCAAAAAAGGAGAGATTGTTGCTCCTTGGATTGATTTTGATGATTACAAAGTATTTGAAGGGGTACTAATGATTTTCGTTTGAAAAAGACTTATTGCATTTCAGGGGCAAAATCATAATTTTACCAAACCCTGATTTGAAAGCATCAAGTGCTAGAACAAAAGATTTGTGATCCATTGATGAAAATTTTATAGTTTTTGGACATATATTTTGAAAGATATTCATGATTGAAAAACTTAAGTCGACCCAATGAGTCGACTCATGGCACAATGAGCTGATTGGCATGCAGATTTTTTGGCTGGCACAATCTTGGCACAGTCTGTGAGTCGACCCCATGGGTCGACCCCCAGGCATGAGTCGACCCATGAGTCGACCTCTGCTGTTTTTAGGCCAAAATTACAGAACTATTATTTTCTGTTGTTTTCCACAGAGGTCGACCCCATGAGTCGACCCATGAGCATGAGTCGACCCATGAGTCGACCCTTATGACGAGAAAGTTTCGCAACGGCTAGTTTTTAACCCATTTTAAGTACATTTAATGCTCATTTAATATGGTCTAATGGCTCTATTTTCAGTCCAGATTGTTCTCCATCATTCCTTAAAGCTATAAAAGGGACAAAAAGGTGAGAATCATCAAGAAGAGAGATTTTTGAAAAGAGGATTTCAAGCATACTTTTCAGTCTTAAGTAAGAGCTCACTCAAAGCATTCAAGAAGCTTTTAATTCAAGCTCACCAACTCCTCAAGTGCTCATTCAAGTCTCCAACCACCTTGAGGAAATCGAAAAGAGCTTTCTTCTCTTTGAGTAAAGTGTATTTACAGCCTCATTCGCTCATTAAAGGAGCTTCTTCTGTATTTTCTGTGCTATTGATTGTAATACTCTGTTTGAGTTATTGTTTTTGTTTTCGAAGGATTTCAAAACAAGGGAAGGTTGATCCAAACCGTGAATCGGATTGTATTGGGTTGGCTTGTACCTGGGAAACAAGTGGACTAGCTTGGGATAGCTAGAGTCAGAATTTTTGACGAGTGTATTCAGGTTGAATACAAGTTAGTGGATTGAAATTCCCAAGTAGGAGCTTGGAGAGTGGATGTAGGTGCAAGGTTGGCACCGAACCACTATAAATCTTTTTGTTTGTGTTGTGCTTAATTGCTCTTCTTTAGAACTTATTTATTCTCTTGCCTTCTTGCATTTAACCACTAGCCTTGAATCAACTATACTCTCCTTATTTATCTAGCTATTGCTAAACAATTTTCATAAGGTATAAGTTAAGTTTAAAATTTTTAGAAATCCAATTCACCCCCCCCCTCTTGGGTTGCATAGCTGGGCAGCAGAGGGTGATGGTATCTAATAAAATAATAAAAGATATAAATAGTTAGAAGAACTTATCTTGTTGTGAATGTCATTATGAGTGGTCTGATTATATGTTATTCTTGTTATATAGATAATTTCATTATAACTTCTTCACTCTCATTGTAAAGTATCCTAGATAATAATAAGTTGATCGATCCAAACTTTGTGGATTGGATGAGGAACTTGCGCATTATTCTTGAGCAAGAAAAGATCTCCTACATTTTGGATACTTTCAGCCTTGATTCAATTAGGAAAGATGCTATCGAGAAGGAGAGAGCCATATATAAGATATGGCAGAAAGACAGTACTACTGTCAAGTACATCATGTTGGCCTCCATGAGCAACAAGCTACAAAGGTAATGTAAGAAAATAGATCTCAATCCATACTCCTTAACCTTAAAGAGTTATACGGAGAACAAAGTCAGACTGCTAAGTATAAAATATCCAAGTAGCTTTTTCGAGCTAGGATGACTGAGAGCACATCGGTTCAAACCCATGTGCTTAAACTCATTGACTTGATCATTAGATTAAGTCAATTAGATTTTTATATGGATGGCAAACTCAGTCAAGATCTGATACTGCGATCTCTCCCAGACTCTTTCTCCCAATTTGTAATCAACTATCATATGAACAAGTTGGACACATCATTGCTAGAGCTACTTTATATGCTTAAGGTAGTAGAAACCCACATCAAGGGAGAAAAGGGTACTGTTCTTCTTATGAACAAGAATAAAACTAGCAAGAAGGGATCGAAATAAAAATTGAATCCTAAGAGTAGCACCTTCAAGAAGAAGAAGGCAAAGAATATCACCTGTTTCTATTGCGGCAAATTAGGACATTTAAAAAGAAATTACAAGAGTTTTCTTACAAGCATGAAGCAGGGTGCAAGCACTGTACAAAAGGATATGTATATGATATAAATTGCTTTATCATTAAGTCATTCAACTAGTGATCTTTGGGTATTGGATACCACCTGTGGTTCACATATCTGCAAATCTTTACAGGGACTATAGAAAATCAAAAGGCTGAAAAAAGGTGATTTTAAGCGGTTCAATGCTAGTGGAGAGACCATATACGCCAAAGCTATAGACACCTACCTGCTAAAGTTACCTTCCGACAGAGTTCTAAAATTGGAAGACTGCTATTATATGCTGAAGATAATTAGGAATATAATATCTGTACCCTTGTTATTAATACAAGATTTTGACATAAATGTAAAGGGCAATAGTTACTCTATTATTCATTCTAATAAAATCTTTGGCATTGATTTTATTGAAAATGGTCTTCTAATTTTGTCACTTAGTGATGAAATTTTTCATATTAATACAAATATAAAAAGAAAAAGAGAGGATATCAGTGAGACATACCTTTAGCATTGCTGTCTTAGTTATATCAGTGAGTCAAGAATAAACAAATTGTATAAAGAAATATTTTTTGACTCATGTGATTTTGAATCATATAGGACTTGTGAATCTTGTCTCATAGGAAAAATGACTAAGGCTCCTTTTGTTAGACATGAAGAAAGGGCAAATGAGTTGTTGGCTCTTGTACACTCTGATGTATGTGGGCCTATGACAACTCAGGCTAGAAGAGGATACTCTTATTTCATCACATTTACTAATGATCTATCTAGGTAGGGACTTGAGCATCACATCACTCTTAAGGCTAGGACATGTATTTCTTATGAAACACAAATCTGAAGCTTTTGATAAATTTAAGGAGTATCAAAACTTGATCGAGAAATAAATTGAAAAAGTATTAAAGTCTTTCAATCTGATTAAGGAAAAGAATACTTATCTAATGAATTTTTTAATCATCTTAAGTCCAAAGATATTCTTTCTGAATGGACCCCTCCTTACACACCATAATTAAATGATGTAGCGAAAAGGAGAAATCACACCTTGTTAGATATGGTGCAGTCTATGATGTGCTTCACCAATCTACCAATATCTTTCTGGGGATATACTCTTGTTGGTGCAAAAATCTGCCTGCGCCGGAGAAGCTGGAGTCGAGGGAGTCGCGGTCGCCGCTGGGACCTACAAAAGAAGTCTAAATCGGAGGTAGGGTTTCTCCGGTAAGATCCTCCGATGCTCAAGTCAGTTCTCTGCCTCAATAAGAATGGAGTGCTCGAACAAAAATTTTAGCAGAGTTTTTAGGTAAAAACTAGAGCTTAGAGAATAACGTATCTGGAGTCCCCCCTTTTATAGGCGGAGGGAGCAACAGACTGATAGCGATGTCTGTAACCGTCTGGTTGTGGGCTGCCCAGGGTCAGGCGGAGTTTGTTGCGAAGAGTAGTGGAGTAGACCCGTGGCTATCACTGAAGCACGCCACGTGGAGTCTGCCGCAGGGAGTGGAGCGGCGTCCGTTGTCGCGACTTGCCAAAGGATGGAAGAATCGTGTGGTATCCATCGCAGAAAGTGGAGTAGGATCGTGGGCATCATAGCGGTCTGCCAGGGAGTAATGGAGCCGCACGGAATCTGTCACAGGAAGTGGAGCAGGATCGTGGCCGTTGTTGCGTCACGCCAGGGAGTGCAGACCTGTCGGCTGAAGTTCGACTGGAGTGTCTGTCGGAGAGGGGTGGTTAGCTATCCATTTGAGAGGAGCCCGGAGTCTGGCTCCCGTAAGAGTCCAGACGAAGTCTTCCTTTAGCCAATGTCGGGGATGAGGACCGGCTCCCGTAGGGGTCCGGGCGGAGTCTTCCTCCAATTAAAGTCAGGAGCGAAGTCCGGCTCCCGTAGGAGTCCGGACGAAGCTTCCAACAGTTGAAGTTGGTGACGGAGCTCGGCTCCCGTAGGAGTTTGAGCGGAGTCTGCTTGTGGTCAGAGTTGTGGGCAGAGTCCGGCTCCCATAGGAGTCCGGACGAGGTCTGTCTGCAGCCGAAGTCGGGGATGAGGCCCGGCTCCCGTAGGGGTCCGGGCGGAGTCTTCCTGTAATTAAAGTCAGGGGTGAAGTCCGGCTCTCGTAGGAGTCCGGACGAAGCTTACCAGTGGTTGAAGTTGGTGACGGAGCTCGGCTCCCGTAGGAGTTCGGGCGGAGTCTGCTTGCGGTCGGAGTTGTGAGAGGAGTCCAACTCCCGTAGGAGTCCGGACGCGGTCTGTCTGCAGCCGGGGTCGGGGACGAGGCCCGGCTCCCATAGGGGTTCGGGTGGAGTCTTTCTGCAATTAAAGTCAGGGGCGAAGTTCGGCTCCCGTAGGAGTCCGGACAAAGCTTACCAGCGGTTGAAGTTGGTGACGGAGCCCGGCTCCCGTAGGAGTCCGGGCGGAGTTTGTTTGCGGGCGGAGTTATGGGCGGAGTCCGGCTCCCGTAGGAGTCCGGACGAGGTCCGTCTGCAGTCGGAGTCGGGGACGAGGCCCGGCTCCCTTAGGGGTCCGGGCAGAGTCTTCCTGTAATTAGAGTCAGGGGTGATGTCCGGCTCCCGTAGGAGTCCGGATGAAGCTTACCAGCGGTTGAAGTTGGTGACAGAGCCCGGCTCCCGTAGGAGTTCGGGCGGAGTCTGCTTTGTAGTTGAAGTTGGTGATGGAGCCCGGCTCCCGTAGGAGTCTGGGTGGAGTCTGCTTTGAACTTGAAGTTGGCGATGGAGTCTGACTCCCGTAGGAGTCCGGGCGGAGTCTGCTTTGCAGTTGAAGTTGGTGATGGAGCCCGACTCCCGTAGGAGTCCGGACGGAGTCTGCTTTGCAGTTGAAGTTGGCGACGGTGCTCGACTCCCGTAGGAGTCCGGGCGGAGTCTGCTTTGCAGTTGAAGTTGGTGACGGAGCCCGGCTCCCGTAGGAGTCCGGGCGGAGTCTGCTTTGCAGTTGAAGTTGGTGACAGAGCCCAGCTCCCGTATGAGTCCGGGCGGAGTCTGCTTTGCAGTTGAAGTTGGTGACGGAGCCCGGCTCCCGTAGGAGTCTGGGCGGAGTCTGCTTTGCAGTTGAAGTTGGTGATGGAGCCCGGCTCCCGTAGGAGTCCGGGCGGAGTCTGCTTTGCAGTTAAAGTTGGCGACAGAGCTCGGCTCCCGTAGGAGTCCAGGCAGAGTCTGCTTTGCAGTTGAAGTCGTGGGCGAAGTCTGGCTCTCGTAGGAGTCCTGGCGGAGTCTGTTTTGCAGTCGGAGTCGGGGACGACTCGTGAGGGTTAATCCCGTTGAGAACTTCGGCTGAGGGTATTTTATACCCAACACCAGTTCCCCTACTTTCGAGTTTGAATTTCAAATGAAGGAAGTACAGAGAGGTTTGCACAGCCGAAGTTGTCCCCTTGAACCTTGTGTACGACCGCCTCCAGATATTTTGGCATTAAATGTGCGCGTGCTGGAGTCTTTTTGAATCGGAGTGATACGAAGGGACCCTTCGAAATTCCCGCTGGTACACTGGCCCAGGTATGGTGCAATAATGGCTCTACCAACCATCAACCGCTTTTAGCCGCCTGTCGTGGCGAGTGGGACACGTGTCGACCGTGGGTCAGTCCGAGGGGATACGCGATCATTTTGGCACCGGATCCCAGGGTCTATTTAAACCTGCCCTTCCGCCTTTAAGGGCCCTATTTCGCCTGAGAGTTCCATCAGTATTCGCCCCTTCTTCGAGAGTCCCGATTCACCTTGGCGTCTTCTTGGGCCATAGGCGTCCTTCAAATCGTCCCTTTCCTCGCCCCTCTGCATCCCTCAGGGCGATCTAGGTTAGTCTCAAAACCTCCGTCCTTCTTCTTGCCATTTAGGGGCCTTTCCTTCGCTATTTTCTTCTGTCGTATTCCTCCGAGTTAGTCTCCTGTGACCTCTCGTCCTTTGTCCCGTCTGTCTTCTTCGGGATCTTTAGAGTCTTCATTTGAAGTTATTTGAAATATCTTTCGGCTCTTCCGCTTCCAGCAGTTCTGGGAGTTCTTCCGCCTCAACCCCCCAGGTCCCTCGTTCTGTAGATGAACCCGTATCTGGGGCTGGGCTTCGCCCGATTTTTGCGTCGGGCGCCATTCCATGCTCTCTGACTCTGGATGAACTCCTTCTGATAAGGGTTCCGTATGGAGTTCCTCTAGAGTACGACCTGGAGCTGTCTGGCCCCTTCGATCGGGCTAGCACTCCTCCATCCGATCATTTTTGCCTGTATCAGGAGGCATTCCGTGCCGGGCTCCGGCTTCCGCTTCCGTCCTTTGTTGTCGCCCTCTTTCGCTTCTTAGATATCTCTTTGGCTTCAGTTGCTCCGAATTCTTTTAGGTTTTTGATAGGATTTCTCTCCCTTTGCCACGTAGTCGAGGTCCAGCCGTCCCTCTCTCTGTTTAGGCATTTCTATACCTTCAAGCATCATCCTTCGGCGAAGGACTGGTGGTATTTCTTCCCTTAGTTCGGCAAGAAGGGGTTACTGAAAGGTGCCCCCTCTTCGATCCACAACTGGAAGGGAAAATACCTCTTCGTCCACTGCCCGACCCTGAGGCTGGGCCTGCCCCCTTGGGGCTCTCTGAGGGACTCTGTCCGTCGGGCTCCCAGCCTGGGAGAGGATGACCTTCAGGCCACCCAGAAGCTTCTCGCCTATTCCGCTCCTTCCCTTTCCAACCTTCTGAGGGAGCAATTTTTGTTCAACATCGGCTTGAGCCCCCAGGATCCTGCGAGTACTTCATCTTTTCCTTTTTCTTCTTTTCCTTTTTCTTCTTTTCTTCTGTCTTTCTTCTTTTTCTTTCTTTTTCTTCTCTCTTCTTCCTTCTCTTTCTTTTTCTTCTTCTTCTTTCCTTTTTTTTTTGTGTCACTCCTTCCTTTTTCATCCCATTATTGATTTCTGATCTCTCTCCCCCCCTCCTTTTTTTTTTTTTTTAGGAATGGACGCCGAAGCAGCACGGATGCTCGCCAGGGGCCTCAAGGCCCACAAAAGAAAAGGTGCCGCGGTCTCCGGATCAGCAAAGAAGGCCAAGATGGAGGAGATGAGCCTGGCCGCACCTGTCCAGGTAGCCCCCATGATCGACATTCCTTCGGACACCGAACCAACGGCCCCCCGAGCCTCCTCGAGGAGTCCGCCGACTGGGGCTCCCATTTCGGGGGTCCACTCCACGGAGGCACCCGTAGCCGAGAGGGGGAGGAGAAGGAAGTCGGTGGCCTGCAGGGTTGGTAGCCACCGAGCCACCACCGACGAGTCCCTCAGTTTCGAAGAGGAGTCGGAGAATCCCTTCAATGACAGGGACCTGATCAAATGGTTGATCGACGGCTGCATTCTGCCTGAAGTCGTCGAGAGGATCGACCGCACCGATCCTGAGCAGCGGGTTTAGAACTCCCTAGGATCCTTTCTCGAGATAAACAAATCTTCATTTAACCGACTATTTGACCCTTGTTCTGATCCCCTAGCCGCCCTTGCAGATTGGGCACCAGCTCCTCGCCAATATCGAGGCGACGAACCGGGAGAGGAGGGACGCCATCCAGGTGGAGGAGCATCGTCGGGCCGAGGTCGCTCACCTCAAAGAAAAGGCAGCCGAAGTAGTCGCCCACCAAGAGGCCCTGGAAAGAGAGAAACAAGCCCAGGAGGAGGAGAAGCAGACCTTGGAGGAGACGGTGAGAAAGGCGGAGGTCGAGGTCGCCAATTTGGCTGAGCAGATTTCAGTCTTGGTCTCGGAGGTCAGGGTTCTTGCGGTAGAGGAGTTCAAGGCCTCCGCAGAGATGAGGGACCTGAATGTCCAATTCGGCCAGGAGGCGTTCATCAAGGGGTTCGAGCTCTGCCAAAAGAAGGTGGCCAGGAAATTTCTGGAGCTCGACCTCAGCTTCTTGGGTGAGGAGTCTGAAGACGAGGTCGGTCCCTCTTCCACTACCATTGCTGCCGCAGCCCCCCCTCCAGGAACACTGAGCTCTCCAACTCCTACTTCTGAGGTCTGAGACCTCTGACCTTGTATCTTTCTTTTACTGCTGTTTTTCTTTTCCTTTTTGTCTTCAAGGATCATTCAATCAATAAAGTTGAATTTCTTGTCGTGGATGGCTTCTCCTTCCTTCCTTTCTTCTCTCTACTTTTCTTTCTGTGATGAGATGCATCTTGACGCTTTTGTCTCCCAATGGCAGTGCCCTGCCGAAGCACTTTCCCTGCCCCTGGGGATCCCGCTGAAGTCCATGATCCGACGACTAAGGAAGGAAGTTCTTCACTTGACAAAAGGGGCAAAGAAGATGGAAGGCGAGCTTTGCAGGTTGAGAGAGGGTCATTCTGAAGCCACCACGGAGGCCACCCGCTTTCGGAATCTCCACGTGAAGGGGATCATGGAGTATAGCCTGAGGAAGGCGGACTTCGCGAAGAAGCTTGAGGAATACAAGAAGAGCGCCAGCGATCGAATTTGGGCTCAAGCTGCCAAGATTAGTACTCTCAGGGTGGAACTGTCGGCAGCGAAGGAGAGGATCGGCCAACTGGAAGGAAGTTCATCCCGGCTCTTGGCTCGGGCCGACGGCGACCGGGAGTGGTCGAAGAAGGTCTCCAACCTTTAGCAGTAGATTCAAGACGTCGAGGTGAGCCATGACGTGCATCGGGCTAGTTGGCGTAGGCAGGTGGATGAATATAAAGGGAGACTCAGGGTGGCGGCCGACGAAGTCACCCGTCTTCAGAGGCAGCTGGCTGACAGGGCTCAGCTTACTTCTGCTCGAGATTCTAATGAACTCCAGTCCCTAAGAGGAACCGTCGAAGGGTTTTCTGTCACCCTCAGGGAAAGGATGGCTGAGCTACAGCAATTGAAGATCCAACTGGCATACGAGCAGCAGGCCATCACGAACGCGGAGGTGGAATCTGAGGTCCTGAGAAAGAGGCATCGAGAGGTAGAGACCGAAAGCCAGCGACTTTGTCGGGTGCTCCAGGATGCGCTGCTGAAAAAGGGAGAGCTAGAAGAAGAAGTTGAGAATCTGAGGCAGTCCTGGATAGGGGGTGGAGTAGATAATTCTAGGTCGGAAGGAGCAGAGCTTCCCTAGGGCTCTTCTTGGCCTTCCATCTTTTCATGTATACATTTTCCCTTTTGTTGTTTCGTCTCGCTTTTGTCGTTTTGCTTTTCTTCCTTTGGCCTTCTGGGCTTCATGGTGTATATTTCGCAAATGGAATAAAAAGAAGATTTTGTGTTACCTCGTCCGCATATTGTATTAAATTGTCGTCTGTTGAACTTCTCTTGTCGTTCGACTTGTCCGACGTTGACGTCGTTTGGAGGTGCCCAGTCGTCGATGCGCTGGTTTGCTTTTCTCATCATTCGTGCCCGTAGGCTCGAACTTGGTGGTCCGAACTCCGCATTACTTCAGAGGCATCGCTGTCTTCTTGACCTGTGTCGAGAGCCTTCTTAGAGGCCAGGGGTGTTTGGTAGGAACTTCCCTTCTTTGTTGAGACGGGGTTCTTTACGTCCTTGGCATAGTTTGTCCTTCATCTATTTTCGACGTAGTTCGTCGCTCTTCCTCTTTAATTTCCCTCCTCTTTTCAAAGTGAGGGCCCTCCCCTTGCTTTTTGCAGGGTTGCGTAGAAGTGGGAAGGTGCCACTGAGGGGCCTTTCCCCTTCATCCGATCTTGTTGGGCGGCCGGGTTTCGTCACCGTCAGGATGAGGTTCTCCTTCCGTTCCTGACATAGTCGATCTCAGCTCAGGTTAGGATGAGCTTCTCCTCCTGTTCCCAACAGGGATGCGGGGGCACATAAGGGCCATTGCAAGGGTCTCTCCCCCCATCCGGTCTAAAAGAATCGGGCCTTCGACTTTGCTCATGTCAGGACGAGGTTCTCCTCCTGTTCCTGACATAGCTGTTGGGGCACATTAGGGCGTTGTAAGGCCTCTCCCCCCATCCGGTCTAAAAGAACCGGGCCTTTGACTTTGCTCATGTCAGGACGAGATTCTCCTCCTATTCCTAACATGGCTGTGGGGGTGCATTAGGGCGTTGTAAGGTTTCTCCCCCCATCCAGTCTAAAAGAACCGGGCCTTTGACTTTGCTCATGCCAGGACGAGGTTCTCCTCCTGTTCCTGACATGGCTGTGGGGGCACATTAGGGCATTGTAAGGCCTCTCCCCCCATCCGATCTAAAAGAACCGGGCCTTTGACTTTGCTCATGTCAGGACGAGGTTCTCCTCCTGTTCCTGACATGGCTATGGGGGCACATTGGAATGTTGTAAGGCCTCTCCCCTGATCCGGTCTAAAAGAACTGGGCCTTTGACTTTGCTCATGTCAGGACGAGGTTCTCCTCCTGTTCCTGACATGGCTGTGGGGGCGCATTGGGGCGTTGTAAGGCCTCTCCCCCAATCCGATCTCAAGATAATCGGACTTTCATTTTAGTTATGTTAGGATGAGGTTCTCCTTCCGTTCCTAACATAACCTTGTTTTAATTGTTTGAAGGGGTTATCTCCAGTCGTAACAAATCCATGCCAAATGGGAGGAGCATGCAAAGTCGAAAGGAATTTAGATTCAGGGCAAAGTCGTAAGCGATACATTTACAGGTTTTTCGAGTTCCATGGTCGTGGAAGGTCTGCTCCTCCTTGAGGCCCTCCGACGATGGAGTCGATGGTCTCAATTGGAGGTCGATCTCCGGGCTGCTCCTCCCTCCTTGGCAGTTCAGGTTGCGGCAGGGCCCTTGGCCGATCTTCTCTACCCTCAGGCCGACATCGGATGAATCTGTCGAGTCGACCTTGCCGGATGAGCTCCTCGATCTCATCTCGGAGCTGGATGCATTCCTCCGTGTCGTGGCCGTGGTCGCGGTGGTAGAGATAGAACTTGTTGGGGTTTCGCTTCCCGGGGTGTGTGCGCATCCTCTCTGGCCTAGGGAGCTGCTCCCTGACCTCCATCAGTACTTGGGCCTTCGAAGCATTGAGGGGGGTGTAGTTGCAGAATCTTCTCGATGGAGAACCCCGCTGAACTCCACGATCCGGACTTCTCTACCTGCATTTTTGGGGTGGAGTATGGGCACGCTTGTGCCCAGGAGGGGATCGAGAACGCGGCCGAGCTTCTCTCGACCTTTTTTCGACTGCGGGCTTACTCGAGTCTCTTGCCTGCCGCTCTCTCACGGTCTCCTCATCCTTCATTTTGAAGGCTTCCTCCGCTCGGGTGTACCCTTCAGCCCGAGCCAACAAATCAAAAAAATCCCTGGGGTACTTCTTCTCCAGGGAGAACAAAAGGTCATTCTTCTGAAGGCCGCCCTTCAGAGTGGCCATTGCAACTGATTGGTCCAAATTTCGGACCTCCAGCACTGTGACGTTGAAACAGTTGATGTAGGCCCGAATGGACTCCCCTCTGCTTGATATTGATGAGGGACTCCGAACCCTTTTGGGGGCACCGACTGCTGACAAAATGGGCCATAAATTGGTGGCTCATCTGATCAAAGGAAAAGATGGTACCCGACTTCAGTGCCGAGTACCAGTTTCTCGCCGCTCCCTTCAAGGTGGATGGGAAGGCTTGGCATAAAATGGCGTCGGGAGTGCCATGAAGCAGCATCATCGTCTGGAAGGCTTCCAGATGATCAACTGGGTCCGAAGTCCCGTCGTAGCTTTCGAACTGGGGGAGTTTGAAGTTTGGTGGGATCGATTCCTGCATGATCATTTGAGAAAAGGGAGGGTCAGTGCAAATATCCTCACCATAAGCGGGAGGTGCGTGGCGGAGTTCTTCGATCTGTCGGTTCATCTCTTGGAGTCTCCGATCCAGGAAATCCTCTCGACTTCGGGTCTCGAGGGTCCTCTAACAGAATGGGGGCAGGGATCTTCCAGGGGTGGAGTCATGATTCGATTGAGGGCTCTCCACCCTCGGGTTCGTCTTCCCAAGAAAGACGGGACGGCTGGCCCAAGTGGCCCGCCCCACCGTCGGATTCTGGTGTTCCAGTGATGCCCTTTCCAGGCGCACTGATGCCTACGGCAGCTACTGCTGCTGCATAACCTGCACAGTTTCAGTGAGGCCTCTGACCTACTACGCTAGCAGATCAAACTGCTCCGCACCGACCGCCGTCGTCGGAGGAGGAGGTGGAGGTTGGGAAACAGGAGGTGAGGTCGGAGCCTGAGATCTGACTGCGGAGGCCGTGGATCATCGCGTGGATGCCTTGCAGGGAGGCATCGAGCAAAGACCAAGTGGAGGAAGGAGGAGAAGACGTCGAAAAAGATGCCTGGGGGCGGTCTCGTTGAGTGCTCCTTTAAGAACAAGGATACTGCGAAGACACAGACCCTTCCTCTAGCGCCAATCCTGTTGGTGCAAAAATCCACCTGCGCCGGAGAAGCTGGAGTCGAGGGAGTCGCGATCGCCGTCAAGACCTACAAAACAAGTCTAAACCGGAGGTGGGGTTGCTCCGGCAAGACCCTCTGACGCTCAAGTCAGTTCTCTGCCTCAACAAGAATGGAGTGCTCGAACAAAAATTTTAGCAGAGTTTTTAGGTAAAAACTAGAGCTTAGAGAATAACGTATCTGGGGTCCCCCCTTTTATAGGTGGAGGGAGCAACAGACTGATAGCGTGTCTGTAACCGTCTGGTTGTGGGCTGCCCAGGGTCGGGCGGAGTTTGTTGCGAAGAGTAGTGGAGTAGACCCGTGGCTATCACTGAAGCGCACCACGTGGAGTCTGCCGCAGGGAGTGGAGTGGCATCCATTGTCGTGACTTGCCAGAGGATGGAAGAATCACGCGGTATCCATCACAGGAAGTGGAGCAGGATCGTGGGTATCATAGCGGTCTGCCAGGGAGTAATGGAGCCGCACAGAATACGTCGTAGGAAGTGGAGCAGGATCGTGGCCGTTGCTGCGTCACGCCAGGGAGTGCAGACCTGTCGGCTGAAGTTCGGCTGGAGTGTTTGGCAGAGAGGGGTGGTTAGCTATCCATTTGAGAGGAGCCCGGAGTCCAGCTCCCGTAAGAGTCCGGATGAAGTCTTCCTTTAGCCGAAGTCGGGGACGAGGCCCGACTCTCGTAGGGGTTCGGGCAGAGTCTTCCAGCAATTAAAGTCAGGAGCGAAGTCCGGCTCCCGTAGGAGTTCAGACGAAGCTTACCAGCAGTTGAAGTTGGTGACGGAGCCCAGCTCCTGTAGGAATCCGGGTGGAGTCTGCTTGCGGTCGGAGTTGTGGGCGGAGTCTGGCTCCCGTAGGAGTCCAGATGAGGTCTGTCTGCAGCTGGAGTCAGGGACGAGGCCCGGCTCCCGTAGGGGTCCAGGCGAAGTCTTCCTGCAACTAAAGTCAGGGGCGAAGTCCGGCTCCCGTAGGAGTCTGGACGAAGCTTACCAGCGGTTGAAGTTGGTGACGAAGCCCGGCTCCCGTAGGAGTCCGAGCGGAGTCTGCTTGCGGTCGGAGTTGTGGCCGGAGTCCGGCTCCCGTAGGAGTCCGGACGTGGTCTGTCTGCAGCCGGGGTCGGGGATGAGGTCCGGCTCTCGTAGGGGTCCGGGTGGAGTCCTCCTGCAATTAAAGTCAGGGGTGAAGTCTGGCTCCCGTAGGAGTCCGGACGAAGCTTACCAGCGGATGAAGTTGGTGACGGAGCCCGACTCCCGTAGGAGTCCGGGTGGAGTCTGCTTGCGGTCGGAGTTGTGGGCAGAGTCCGGCTCCCGTAGGAGTCCGGACGAGGTCCGTCTGCAGCCGGAGTCGGGGATGAGGCCCGGCTCTCGTAGGGGTCCGGGCGGAGTCTTCCTGCAATTAGAGTCAGGGGCGAAGTCCGGCTCCCGTAGGAGTCCGGACGAAGCTTACCAGCGGTTGAAGTTGGTGACGGAGCCCGGTTCCTGTAGGAGTTCGGGCAGAGTCTACTTTGCAGTTGAAGTTGGCGATGGAGCCCGGCTCCCGTAGGAGTCCGGGCGGAGTCTGCTTTGCAGTTGAAGTTGGCGACGGAGCCCGACTCCCGTAGGAGTCCGGGCGGAGTCTGCTTTACAGTTGAAGTTGGTGACGGAGCCCGGCTCCCATAGGAGTCCGGGCGGAGTCTGCTTTGCAGTTGAAGTTGGCGACGGAGCTTGGCTCCCGTAGGAGTCCGGGCGGAGTCTGCTTTGCAGTTGAAGTTGGTGACGGAGTCCGGCTCCCGTAGGAGTCCAGGCGGAGTCTGCTTTGCAGTTGAAGTTGGCGACGGAACCTGGCTCTCGTAGGAGTCCGGACGGAGTCTGCTTTGCAGTTGAAGTTGGCTACGGAGCCCGGCTCCTGTAGGAGTCCGGGCGGAGTCTGCTTTGCAGTTGAAGTTGGTGACGGAGCTCGGCTCCAGTAGGAGTCCGGGCGGAGTCTGCTTTGTAGTTGAAGTTGGCGACGGAGCTCGGCTCCCATAGGAGTCCGGGCGGAGTCTGCTTTGCAGTTGAAGTCGTGGGCGGAGTCCGGCTCCCGTAGGAGTCCGGATGGAGTCTGCTTTGCATCCGGAGTCAGGGATTACTCGTGAGGGTTAATCCCGTTGAGAACTTCGGCTGAGGGTATTTTATACCCAACAACTCTGAAAACTACTGCATATGTTTTAAATAGAGTGCCTTCTAAACCTGTTTCTAGCATTTCATATGAATTTTGGAAGAGTAGAAAGCCTAGTCTTAAGCATCTTAAGATTTGGGGCTGCTCGACTTATGTAAAAAATAATTTTGGACATAAATTAAGTCCTAGATCTGAAAAATATTGATTTGTATGTTATCCACAGGAGAGTATTGGATACTAGTTCTATATGCCTATTAAACAAAAGATAATTGTTAATAGGCATGCTACTTTCTTGGAAAGAAAGTTTATCCAAGAATGGGCTAGTGGGAGAACAATTGAACTTCAAAAAATTGATAACCTACAAATAAACAAGGACAGTCCTTAAGAAAATCCTCAACTAGAAGTACCAAATGAAGAAGACCATCCATAACACACACCTCCTCTTCGAACATCAGAAAGAGTTTGTCATATACCTATAAGATATGGCTTTGTCATTGGAAATGACAATGAAGCCAGTATTGTTGAGAATGATGATCCACTGACATATTCGAAAGCTATTATGAGTGAGGACTATGATAAATGGTGGGAAGCCATAAAATCTGATATAGACTCTATGATAACTAACCAGGTATAGACTTTTGTTGATTTGCCTGAGAGTGTAACCCTGATAGGCTGTAAATAGATATTCAAAAAGAAGATTGGAGTAGATAGCCAAGTTAATACCTACAAGACTAGGTTGGTGGTGAAGGGTTTTAAACAAAGAGAAGGAATTGACTCTGATGAAACCTTCTCACCAGTGGCTATGCTCAAGTCCATTAGGATTTTGCTTGCAATAGCTATATACTATGACTATGAAATCGGACAGATGGATGTCAAGACTACTTTTCTCAATGAAAATCTTGAGGCAAAAATCTACATGACACAGTCAGAGGGATTTGTCTCAAATGAGAAAGCAAATCAAGTGTGCAAGATAAGAAAATTTATTTATGGATTAAAGTAGGCATCGAGAAGTTGGAACATCCGCTTTGATGTTATTGCCAAATAGTTTGGTTTCATCAATAATATAGATGAATCTTGTGTGTACAAAAAGACAAGTAGGAGTGCCATTGTCTTCTTAGTTTTTTATTTCAATGACATATTACTAAATGGTTTATAAAAACTCCTTGATTAAAAAACTCTTTTTTTTCTATTTCTTATTTTTAGTATCAAAGCTATATGTATATAAAAGGAATCTTTCTTTCTCTCTTCCTTATTTTTGGTATCAAAGCAAAGATAAAAGTATCAGAGCAAGAATCAAAAATGGATGTATCAAAGTATTTTGTAAAAATATCAAAATAAAAGTAAAGATGGATGTATCAGAGCAAAATTTAAGAAAATTCACAAAAATTCAAGATAGACTACCTTCTCCCCCTTTTTGACATCATCAAAAATGGACTAGAGAGAGTAAGGTTTTTAATGAGCTATGATTCTACGTTAGGTATCAAAGTAATTTTAACTGAATAGATATTCATTCATTCACATATGAATAGAAGTTGGCCACACAAAGGATGATAATAGATAACTTCATACATTAAGTACAACAAAATAAGAGGTTACAAGAGTCAAGTACATCCATTCATAATACGTATCTATGAACATAAGATTCTCCTACATTCAACAAAATCCAACCATTAAAACAAACAACAGCTAAGTAGTATGAAACCTAAACCAGCTAATACAAAATGATCAGATCAGGGAGCATGGGCATCGAGCTTAAGATCATAACAACTGAAATAGAATCAGCCTCAACCATGACTAGATGGTCTGGTTTGAGTAGAAGATGTCAGAGCATGGAAGGCGATAGGCTGAACAAAAGTGGACTCACTGGATATGAAGGGTCTGGACTGGAGCTGAGTCCTAATGTCATCTAGCTAGAACAGGACTCCTCTCACTGAAACTCTGAGCCCCTAAAGATCAGAAGAAACAAAGTCCCTCGATTCTCTGATATCAATCGGATCAGCTCAAGTGTCGATCGAAGCAGGCTATGGAGTTTCTCAACCTCTCAAGCTAGATTAGTTAACTGAGGTGAAGAGTTGCTCGATGTGCTCGCTCTTGCTGATAGTGAATCCAGTATCAATTTGATCTCCCTCTCAATATCAAAGATCCTGCTACTAAACCTGAGCATAGAGCTCTCTACACTCTCTAATCTGGAGCTCAGGTTAGGCAATAGCTGTACCAAGGAAGGAATGTGTGGCACGACTAAGAGATCTGAAGAAGAGGTAGAAAAAGAACTCGACTGAGGTGGGTGATACTGCTGTGACTGCATCTATTGGAGAATCTGCTACTGATACTGCTGAAACTGCTGAAGCTGCTGAAGGACGTACTCCTGAAACTACTACTGCTGGATGGAGAGAATACCTGCTACTCACTTAGCTAACAGTCCCATCTCATCCTCCCTCAATCTAAGTGATGATGGCATGGCACGGCTCGTAGATGGGGGTGCACTAACAGAAGGTCCTGCCTTAGGCTTCGATACAAAGTGAACATTAGGGCTCGGCATGGGCTCAGGTGGTGATGAGGGACCCTCCCCCTCAGCATGCTCCTCCTCCTCCTCCTCCTCAACTGCAACTCCTCAGCCCTTGGTCCAACGACCATCTACTCTAATAAAACCCATAGGTCGAAGGTAGTGGTCATTGTAGGTATCAGTGTTCAATAATCTGCAAACAACCTCCTCTTTAAAGCTCACACCAGAGTCCCTAAATATCACTCTCAGAGTCATTCCATTGGGCAAGGGAGCCTTGGATCTATTCAAGGCCTCCCTCATGGCATCAGTCATTAGGAATGGCAGATTTAGTGGAGACTCAGAGGCTACAAGATGCATCAAATAGATGTCTCGATCAGTCATTAAATCATATCTTTCCCCTCTGGGGAAGAAGATCCTAGAAATCATGTGGTGGAGCAATCTCATCTCCATACTCAAATTCTTAGCCTCAATTTTCATGAACCCCTCCACATCCTCTCTTCCTAAAATGGTCCTGAGCCTGATCTCTTTCCTTGGAAGCTCATCGAGGCAACTTCCTTCATAGGGCATTTGAAGAAGTCTACCCAACCTAGAAGCATTTTGGATAATTTGAACACCCTTTACTATTGATCTTAGAACCCCATCAGTGAATATTAGATTTGAATAAAACTCCTTAATCAGGTCAATGTATACAGGCTTAGACAGACTACAGAAAAATCTCCACCCTTGTTTGATTAATTTTTCACCAATTGTAAATCCATCATTTCTTAAGAATCGAAAATCAACATTTCTTCCCAAAGTAATCTTTCTTGCAGAAAGAGGGATCTTACTTGGGGTTATGGGAGGAGAGGCTTGAACAGAAACTTGAGCAGTCCTCTTCCTTCTTTCTTCAGCTTTTAATGGCCTCACAGACTTCCTTCTTTGGGGCAGCTGCATCTTGGGGGCTATTGTCTCAATGAGAGCAAGAGAACCGATGAACATTATAGTGGAGGGTGAAAGATAGAGGGAAATGAAGAGGAGTAAGGGATTTTGAAGAGTTTGTTTAGGATTTTTGAGATGAGGGCTTAAGGGTTTGGTAGAGAGCAAGAAAGAGAGGGCTTTGATCAAGGATAGGCCGAGAGGAAGTGTTTACCCTAGATTTGAAGGCAGAAACAAGAGATTTTTGGGTAGATTAAGGTTTGGATTTAAGAGGATGTGGCCGGCGGGGAGCTTGGAGTAGGGTTTCAGTTTGGGACGAGGAGAGGAGGAAGAAGAATAGTAAATGAGTCGGTCAATTTGGGTTTTAAGCAAGGAATTCAAGTGAATCATCCAAGATAAGACCCATTTGCCCGACCAATTAGGATGTCCCATGGGTCATCCCATCCAGAGAAGATTCGGGCAATGAGAAAATAATTCAAAAATGAGAGAAAAATCAAAAGAAAAAAAATTGAAAATACTTGTATCGACTTGAGATGATCATGTAGAGTTCAAATAAATTTTGGTATGATTTTTGATGGAGAATTTCAATGAAAAAAAAATCCGAGATCATATCCGAATAAAACTGATGATTTTAATTGATTTGAAATAATCCTAAAAAAAAGATAGATATCTTCCAAAATTAAGATGATGAAGTCAAGGAACTTAGGATGGATTTTGAGAGAGAAATTATGATGAAGGATCAAGCAAAAGAATCTAAGATGCCTAATTTTCTTCTAATTTCATAAAATCAATTTTCATTTAATGCTTTAGTAAAAATATCAGTTAATTGCTTTTCAATATTTATGTATTCAAGTACTACATCATTATTTTGAACATATTCTCCTATAAAGTGATGTCTAATTTTAATATGTTTTGACCTAGAGTATTGGATTGGATTTTTGATCAAATTAATGGCACTAGTATTATCACATCTTATGGGAATATTTTTAAATTAAATTTTGAAATTTATGAGTTGTTACTTAATCCACAAGATTTGAGTACAGCTACTTCTGGTCGCAATGTACTCGGCCTTGACTGTAGATAATACCACTGAATTTTACTTCTTACTAAACCAAGAGATTAAGTTGACTCCTAAAAATTGACAAGTTTTACTAGTACTTTTTCTATCTAACCTACATCCAGCAAAATCTACATCTGAGTAACCTATTAAATCAATAGAAGATTGCTAAGAAAATCAAAGTCCTAGGTTTTGTGTTCTTTTTAAGTATTTGAAAATTCTTTTAACAATATTTAAGTGATATTCCTTAGGATTTGACTGAAATCTAGCACACATACAAACACTGAACATTATATCAGGTCTACTGGCAATAAGATATAACAAGGAACCTATCATACCTCTATAAAGCTTTGAATCAACAATCTTGCCATGTTCATCCTAATCTAATTTACAGGAATGGGTCATAGGAGTACTTACACTTTTGGAGCTCTCCATCCCAAATTTCCTTAATAGTTCTCTTGTGTACTTACTTTAGGTGATGGAGATCCCTTTCTTCATTTGCTTGATCTGAAGTTCGAGAAAGAAAGTGAGTTCTCCCATCATGCTCATCTCGAGCTCCCCCTGCATGAACTTGGTAAATTCTCGACCCAAGACTTCATTAGTAGACCCAAATATAATATCACCAATATATATTTGTATAATTAGAATTTCTTCATCTTTTTTTTTTATAAAAAGAGTTGTATCTACTTTTTCTCTTGAAAAATTATTTTCTAGTAAGAACTTACTAAATCTTTCATCCCAAGCCCTAGGAGCTTGTTTTAAACCATACAATGCTTTGTTTAACTTAAATACATGATCTGGATATTTATGATTTTCAAAGCCTGGAGATTGCTCTACATATACTTCTTCAGCAATATAACTATTTAAAAAAGCACTTTTAACATCCATTTGAAATAATTTAAAATTCATGAAACATGCATAAGCAAGCAGCATTCTTATGGCTTCTAGTCTAGTAATAGGTACAAATATTTCATCAAAATCAATTCTTTCCTACTGATTATATCCTTTAGCAACTAATCTTACTTTATTTCTGATTACATTACCATCTTCATCTCATTTATTCCTTTATACCCATTTTGTTTTGATTATTAGATGATTTTTAGGTCTACCAACAAGAGTCCATACATTATTTCCTTCAAACTGATTTAACTCTTCTTGCATAGCAATTATCCTGCTATGGTCTTGTTCAGCTTCTTTTATTGTTTTAGGTTCTAGGTGTGAAACAAAAGCTACATAATTATATACATCTTTAAAAGAGGATCGAGTTCTTACCCCTTGCGCTGGATCATCTATGATTAGTTTTTTTGGGTGATTATAGACATACCTCTACTTCTTTAGAAGATTACTTGTATCTTGAGATTGTTCTTGAATGATTTTATCATTGATGCTCTCATCCTCATATTTTTCTTCCAACTATTTTTTATTTTGCTCATTTGAGTCAATGATGGTGAGCTTTTTTATTTCTCCTTCTATGATACCTACATCATCAGCATCCTCTCTCTTTCTTGATGGAAGATCATTAGTTTCATCAAAAACTACATAAACTGACTCTTCCACTACTAGTGTTCTTTTATTAAAAATTTTATAAGCTTTGCTAGAAGTGGAATAGCCAAGAAAGATAGCTTCATCAGATTTAGCATCAAATTTATCTAAGCTATCTCTGCCATTATTTAAAACAAAGCAACGACAACCAAAAATATGAAAATATCCTATGTTAGGTTTTCTACCTTTTCATAATTCATAAGGTGTTTTCTTTAAAATTGATCTTATTAATGCATAGTTTAAGATGTAACATGCTGTGTTGATTGCTTTTGCCCAAAAATATTTTGAGAGCTTGCTCTCACATAGCATGGTGCGGGCTATTTCTTCAAGGATCCTATTTTTTCACTCTACTACTTCATTTTGTTGTGGTGTTCTAGGTACGGAAAAATTATGATCTATGCCTTTTTCATCACACAATTTTTCAAAATTTTTATTTTCAAATTCAGTGCCATAGTCACTACGAATTGAAATAATTGGTAAACCTTTTTCATTTAAAATTTTTCAGCAAAACATAGAAAATGCTGAAAATACTTCATCTTTAGATGCTAAAAATAAAATCCAAGTGAAACACAAAAAGTCATCAATAATTATAAAATCATATCATTTACCTCCTAGACTAGTTATCCTTGTAGGACCAAACAAATCCATATGCAAAAGATCTAAAGGTTTAGAAGTTGAAACAATATTCTTAGCTTTAAAAGAAACTCTTGTTTGTTTACCTAATTGGCATGCATCACAAATTTTGTCTTTATCAAAACTTATTTTTGGCAAGCCAAAAATCAAATTCTTTTTTATAATTTTTGATAGTATATGCATATTAATATGTGCAAGCCTACAGTGCCAAAGCCAACTAGTCTCATTGATTTTAGCATTTATGGCCATAAGACATTGCATATTTTGCATGGAAAGATATCCAAATCAACTATGTAAACATTGCCATGCCTATACCCAATAAATTTTGTGCTATCATCAAAAAGACTAGTTACAATACACATAAATGATTCAAAAACTACTTTATAACTTTTATCACATAATTGACTAATGCTTAAAAGGTTATGCTTAAGACCATCTACAAGTAACACATTTTCAATACAAGTGGAGGGAGAGATCTAATGTTATCTATGCCGATGATCTTTCCTTTGCCATTATCTCCAAAGGTGACCATTCCTCCATTTTTACCTTCCAGCATGATGAATTGAGATTCATCACCGATCATGTGTCTTGAGCACCTACTATTAAGATACCACTTCCATTTTGTAGCTTGGGATGCAAGACACACTTGCACACATAAAGTCAAGTTTTAACTTTAGGTATCCAAGCTAACTTGGGTCCTTCGAGGTTAGTCACAATGGCTCCTTTTGGAACCCATATTTTCTTAATATTTGTACCAATAAATTTGTTTGATAAGCATGCATAAGATTTATGTCCTACTTTGCCACATTTAAAACAAATAATATTGGATAATTTATTTATGGATGCATTAACAAAATTATTTTTCAAAAATTTTTATTTTCTAAGAGTATTATAGTCAAGTCCAACTTTATCATACACTACTCTTTGACTGTCAATAATCATTTATAGTTTATTTGAGTTTAGGATAAATCTATCAAATATTGATTTTGTTGGGTATAAGATAACCCCAGCCAAAGTTTGTAAGAGGCCAACCCTCCCAGGACTCTTCCGGCTTCCGATCTTGTGCGGCGTCTTTCTGAACTCCCCCGACCGTTCGAGCTTCCACAGTACCATCCGGACTCCTCCAGCAATCGACTTTCCATGGTGTTCTCCAGAGCCCTCCAACGGACGAACTCCTACCATATCCTCCGAACTTCTCCAATAATGAGCTCCTTCAGTCGTCTATCGGACTGCTCCAAATGCTCTCTGAGCTTCACTATCAGTCAATTTTCTACAGTGATCGACTACTCTCCGAATCTCTTCCAGACTTCCTCCTGTCACGATCAACTTTACTATGAGCTTCTTCCAGACTTCATCAATATCCGGGCTTCTCCAGTAGCAGGACTTCTACAGTAACCAGACTCTATCCAAGTTTCTACAGTGGTCGACCACCTTCCGAATTTCATCCGAGCTTCTACAGTAAGCGAATTCCGATCGAGCTTCTATTGCAAGCGAACTTCATCCGAGTTTCTACAATAAGCGATCTCCATCCGGGCTTCCATGGCAATCGGTCTCCATCCGAGCTTCTACAGTAAGCGGCCTCCTTCCGGACTCCTACAAGAACCGAACTCCATCCGAACTTCTACAACATAATTGGATTCCAGATGAATTTCTACAATGGACAGGCTCCAGGAGTCTGATTTCTACAGTGACCGACTGTCTCCGGTGTCTTCCTTACCTCTCCAGCCATCAACCTTCAACAGCGCCAACCGAACTTCAACAATGCCAACCAGACCCCTCCAATGGACAAATTCCCTCCAGACCCCTCCAGCGGTCGACCTTCCACAGTGTCCTCCAGACTCCTCCAGTGGACGAACTTCCACAATGCCTTTCGGATTCTTCTATCGATCAACCTTCTATAGTGCCTTCCAAATTTCGCTATCGATCGACCTTCTGTCTGGTTCCTCATGCAACCGGACCTCTCCAGCCGACAGTCTTCAAACAAGCTTCTACATCAGATAAATTCCAGACGGACTTCTCTAGCAATCGAACTCCAGTCAGATTTCTCCAACAGAAAGTTTTCATCCAGGCTTCTACAGCAGATGACTTCCATCTGCAGCATCAACACCTAAGGCACCCAACAATAGTTAACCCGTTAGCAACCTCAAAAACATTCGAGCTTCTCTTAAATTACTGAGACAAAGAGCTATTCTGCTCCACTAGATGTCCCAACCGAGCTTCAGCCATCCAACCCGAACTCCCCGACAAGTCGCAACAACGGACACCACTCCACTCTCTGTAACAGACTCCACGTGGCCCCACCACTCTTCGACAAGTCGCGATAATGGATACCACTCCACTCTCTGTAACAGACTCCACATGGCCCCACCACACTCCGGCAAGTCACGACAACGGACACCACTACTCTCCGTAACAAACTGCACGTGGCCCTGAATGGCCCACTACCAGGCAGTTACGGACGTCGCTATCAATCGGTTACGCTCTTCCATCTATAAAAGAGATCCCCCAGATACGTTCTCCTCTAAGCTCTAAGCACTATCTCTAAGCTCTGCTAAAATTCCATTTGAGTGCTCCATTTTTATTGAAGTAGAGTACTGACTTGGACATCGGAGGGTCTTGCCGGAGCACCCCCAACTCTGGTTTAGACTTTCTTTGCAGGTCCCGACGGCGGCCGTGATCCTCTCGACTCCAGCTTCTCCGACCTCGGAGGAATTCTGCACCAACAGAATTGGCGCTAGAGGAAGAGTCGTGTCTTCACAGGATCCTTGTTCTTAAAGGAGTACTCAACTGGACTGTCTCCGATCATCTTCTTCGACATCTTCTTCCTCTTCTCCGACCAGATCCCAACCTAATGCCTCCCCGAAAGGCATCCATCAAGTGATCTACGGCCTCCATGGCCAGATCTCAGCAAGATCCGCCAGCTCCAGCCTCATCTTCAGTTTTCCAGGCTCCTCCTTCTCTAGCAACGGCAGTCGGCATGGAGCAGTTCAACCTGCTGGTTCAGCAGGTTAGGGGCCTCACTGAAGCGGTGCAGGCCATGCAACAGCAGCAGTAGCAATCGCAAGCATCCGTGCGGCTGGAAAGAGCATCATCGGAGTTTCAAAATCCGATGATCGGGTGGCTCACATGGGCCAGTCACCCTGTATCCCCCGAAAAGGGGAAGCAGAGGGCGGAGAGCCCTCTGTCTGATCATGATTCCACCCTCGGAGGGTCCCTACCTCCATTCTGCCAGAAGACCCTCGAGATTCATGATCGAGAGGATCTCCTGGATCAAAAGTTCCAAGAGATGAATCGGCAAATTGAAGAGCTCCACCATGCTCCCCCTGCTTATGGTGAGGATATCCGTACTGACCCTCCTTTTTCTCAAATGATTATGCAGGAACTGATCCCGTTGAACTTCAAGCTCCCCCAATTTGAGAGCTACGATGGGACCTCAGATTCGGTTGACCATCTAGAGGCCTTTTGGATAATGATGCTGCTCTATGGTGCACCAGACGCCATCCTGTATCGAGCTTTCCCATCTACCTTGAAGGGAGCAGCAAGAAATTGGTACCCGGCACTAAAGTTGGGTACTATCTTCTCCTTTGATCAAATGAGCCACCAGTTTGTGGCTCATTTCATCAGCAGCCGACGTTCCTGAAGAAGTTCGGAGTCCCTCATCAACATCAAGCAAAAGGAGGGAGAGTCCATCCGAACTTATGTCAATCATTTTAACGTCGTCGCATTGGAGGTCCAAAACTTGGACCAATCAGTTGCAATGGCCGTTCTGAAGAGCGGACTTCAAAAGAATGACCTTCTATTTTTCTTAGAAAAGAAGTATCCCAGAGACTTCGCTGATTTGCTAGCTCGGGCCGAAGGATATGCCTGAGTAAAGGAAGCCTTCAAGCTGAAGGACGAGGAGGCCGCGAAGGAGCGGCAGGCGGGTGACTCCGGCAAGCCCATAGTTGAAAAAGGGTCGAGTGAAGCTTGGCCACATTCTCGAACTCCCCCCGGATACAAGCGTGTCCAAACTCCCCCCTAATCTCGTAAGCAGAAAAGTTTGGATCGTAGAGTTCGGTGGAGCTCTTCCAAAGAAGATTTCACAGCTACGCCCCTCTCAATGCTCCAAAAACTCAAGTGCTGATGGAGATCAGGGAGTAGCTGCCAAGGCCGGAAAGGATGCACACACACCCTAGGAAGCACAATCCTAACAAGTTCTGTCTCTATCATCATGACCACGACCACGACACGGAGGAGTGTATTCAGCTTCGAGATGAGATCGAGGAGCTCATCAGACAAGGTCGGCTCAACAGATTCATCCGACATCGGCCTGAAGGTAGGGAAATTTGGTCGAGGGCCCTACCACAACCAGAGCCGCCAAGGAGGGAAGAACAGCCTGAAGATCGGCCTCCAATCGGGATCATCAACACCATCTTTGGAGGACCCCGATGGGGAGCAGCCAGTGGATCGGTCGGACCGCCCAAGCGGCAGAGGACTGAAGAATCTATAATCTTTACTGAACAAGATGCCCAGGAGATTCAATTCCCCCATAATATTGTGGTTGTAGTTTCTTTAAATATTGCTGACTATGATGTATGCCGCATTCTTGTTGATAGTGAAAGCTCGATCGATATTTTATTTTATGATGCATTCTCAAAAATATCCATTCCAGATGATCGATTAGGACCGATAAGCTCCCCATTGGTAGGGTTCACTGGCGATGCTGTGCCAGTGGAAGGAGTAATAACTTTGATCGTAGTTGCAGGTCGGTGCCCGAAACAATCTAGAGCGCAAGTGGATTTTCTGGTAGTAAGAGTGCCATCTGCCTACAATGCAATACTCGGCTGACCTGGCCTCAATGCCCTCCGAGCTGTGGTATCGACCTACCATTTGAAATTGAAATTTCCTACAAGCCAAAGGGTCGGAGAGGTCAGAGGAGATCAAGTCCTGGCAAGACACTACTATAACATAACCTTACAAATAAATGGTCAGTCTGACCCCTGTCCGATTGATGGATTAGACACCTGCGATGACCTTACTGAAGAACGGGGTGAGCCAATTGAAGATCTTGTCTCAATTCCTTTGAACGATGGGAATGAAGAGCATGTGGTGAAGATCAGCTCCAACCTGGGAGAAGAGGTACGGACACGGCTCATCAATTTTCTACAAAAGAATGCGGATGTTTTCGCTTGGGTTCCGATGGACATGCCAGAGATTGATGCAGAAGTCATGGAACACCATCTGACTGTTGATCCCAAACATTGGTCGATGAAGAAAAAAATCTGAGGTCATGCATTGAAAAGGCAGAAGGCAATAGCTGAGGAAGTTGATAAACTCCTGAAAGCCAGGTTCATCAGAGAAGTCAACTATCCGAACTGGGTCTACAATGTGGTTCTCATCAAAAAGACGAACGGCAGATAGAGGATGTGTATAGACTTTAAAAAGCTGAACAAAGCCTACCCGAAGGACAGTTACCCTCTGCCCAGAATTGACCAACTAGTGGATGCAACCTCGGGCCACGAGCTTCTCACTTTCATGGATGTATTCTTCGGCTACAATCAAATCAGGATGGCATCGGAGGATGAAGAAAAGACTACTTTTATCACTAACCATGGTCTTTACTGTTACAGGGTCATGCCTTTTGGCCTTAAAAATGCAAGGGCGACCTATCAATGATTGGTGAACAAGATCTTCAAAGAGTAGTTGGCCGCAACATGGAGGTCTATGTAGACGACATGCTCGTAAAAAGTAAATCCTCAATGAACAACATCGCCGACCTTGAGGAGACCTTCAGCGCCCTCCAAAAATACAAGATGAAGCTGAATCCAGCCAAGTGCGCTTTTGGAGTAACCTCAGAGAAATTCTTGGGCTTTATGGTATCGAAATGCGAGATCGAAGCAAATTCGGAAAAGATTCATGCCATCCAAAAAATGATCACCCCAAAGTCAATAAAAGAAGTTCAGTGCCTTACTAGGAGAGTAGCAGCTCTGAATCGCTTCATCTCAAGGTCGGCCGAACGGTGCCTACCTTTCTTTCAAACTCTCAAGCAGCTGAAGAACTTCATTGGATCACTGAATGTCAGCAAGCGTTCGAAGAATTGAAGGACTACCTTGGCTCACCTTCGCTATTGGCAAAGCCCGAACCTGGAAAGGAGTTGTTCCTGTATCTGGCGGTCTCTCCTGTGGCTCTCGCAATAGTTCTGGTTAAAGAAGCAAAAATTCAACGGTCGATCTACTACATAAGTCGAGTATTGAGAGACACCGAAACCAAGTACACTAAGTTAGAGAAACTAACTTATGCCCTGTTGATTGCAGCCCGAAGGCTCCATCCTTACTTTCAAGGGCACACCATAACACTGCTCACCGACCAGTCGATTAAGGCAGTTCTGCATCGAGCAGATACTTTCAGAAGGATAGCGAAATGGGCAATCGAGCTCATGAAATTCGACATCAACTATCGACCTCAGCCGATGATAAAAGCCCAGCTATTAGCAAACTTCATAGTGGAATGCATTATCCCGAAAGAAGCCGAACTTGAACGAGGTGAAGCTGACAACCTAGAGCTCCAGCCGAACTCCCTTGAGGAAAGAACAGATCTCCCTGATGGTTTTTGGGCCCTCTATATGGACGGTTCCTCCAACATGTCAGGCGCGGGCGCGGGCCTGATCTTGGTCAATCTGGAAGGAATTATCGTGGAGTACGCATTGTGCTTCGCATTCTTTGTGACAAATAATGGAGCAGAATATGAAGCTCTGATTGCAGGACTGAAGATCGCCAAAGAATTAGAAGTAGATCGGCTACAAGTCTACAGTGACTCTCAATTGGTGGTGAGACAAGTCAGCAAAAACTATGAAGCTCGGGAGGACAGTATGGTCAAATATCTTGAAAAGGTAAAAGAGATCATCCCTGTCTTTGGCAGCTTGGACATCAAGCATATTCCAAGAGCAAAAAATACTAGGGCCGATCTTCTCTCCAAGTTGGCTACACTGGCTCTGGCTAAACTACCCAAGGAAGTCCTCTTCGAAGTTATGAAATATCCAAGTACGGAAGAACCGCAGCTTGTAATGGAGATTAGCCATGAACCCAGCTGGATTGACCCACTGGTTGCATACCTCAAAGACGGGATTCTTCCTCATGATGCAAAAGAAGCTCGAAAGCTTAGAAACCAGGCCTCCTGATATATCTTTTATGAGGGCAAGCTGTACAAGAGGTCGTACTCCTTGCTCCTCCTGAAATATCTCTGGCCTTCTGAAGCCAACTTTGCCTTGTGGGAGGTACATGAAGGAGTCTGCGGGAGTCACCTGGGGGCCAGATCTTTATCCCATAAATTGCTCGGACAAGGTTATTACTGGCCTACAATGTACCACGACTCTATTGAATATGTCAGAAAGTGTGATCGATGTCATAGATATGCGAATATCCAAAGACAGCCCACCTCCGAACTTACACCCTTAAGTACCCCATGGCCATTTGCACAATGGGGGATGGATATCCTTGGATCTTTTTCCATGACATCCGGGTAGTAGAAGTTCCTCCTGGTGGCAATGACTACTTCACCAAGTGGGTTGAAGCCAAACCTTTGGCAAAAATCACAGAAGCTAAAGTAAAGGACTTCGTTTGGAAGTCAATCGTTTGTAGGTTTGGTTTACCTAGAACTCTCATTACTGATAATGGGCGATAATTTGCTGGAGCAAGATTTGCTGAATTTTGTGAGAACTTGAACATCTCCCATAACTTCACATCAGTAGTCCATCCACAGGAAAATGACAAAGCCGAGGTGACTAATAGGACTCTGTTGCAAGGAATCAAGGCGAGACTTGAAAAAGCAAAGGAAACTTGGACATACGAGCTTTAGCATGTGCTATGGGCAGACCAAACTATCCAAAGACTACCCACGGGGGAGACCCCCTTTGCCTTAGCCTTTGGAACAGAAGTCGTTATCCCAATTGAACTCAAGCTTCCATCGACGCGAGTCGTAGCATTCGACGAGCAGCGCAACTCATAGGATCTCAAGGCCAACCTTGACTTGTTAGAAGAAAAGCGAGAGACAGCTCAAGTTTGGATGGCAGCCTACAAGCAGAAAGTAGCCCGCTACTACAACTCCCGGGTCAAGAGCAAAGCCTTCAGAGTGGGAAACCTAGTACTTCAGCGAGCCACTGTTTCACAACCTCAGAACCAAGAAAAACTTGCCCCAAACTGGGAAGGCCCGTATGAAGTCAGGGAGGTAGTCCGGCTCAGAACATACTATCTAAAAGAGCTCGGAGTAGCGGACCTTCTGCGACCATGAAATTCGAAAAATTTATGAATGTATTACCAATAACTTTGCCTTAAATAAAAGTTTTATATTCACATATCTTTTCTTTTGATATGAGCTTATAATGACAGGGAGTAGCTCCTTTAGACAATCGAAACTAAGCGTGTCAAGAATAAGAGGAGAACCTCATCTCGACAAAAATGAAGGCCAGATTATTTAGAGATCGGATGGGGGGAGAGGCCCTCGCAACGGCCCTTATGCGCCCCCACAACCATGTTAGAAACAAGAGGAGAACCTCATCCTAACATGAGCAAAGTCGAAGACCCAGTTATTAAGAGACCGGATGGGAAGAGAGGCCCTCGCAACGGCCCTTATGTGCCCCACAACCATGTTAGGAACAGGAGGAGAACCTCATCCTAACGTGAGCAAAGTCAAAGACCCGATTATTAAGAGACCGGATGGGGTGAGAGGCCCTCGCAACGGCCCTTATACGCCCCCATAGCCATATTAGGAACAAGAGGAGAACCTCATCCTAACATGAGTAAAGTCGAAGACTCGGTTATTAAGAGATCGGATGGGGGGAGAGGTCCTCGCAATGGCCCTTATGTGCCCCCACAGTCATGTTAGGAACAGGAGGAGAATCTCGTCCTAACATAAGCAAAGTCAAAGATCCAGTTATTAAGAGATCGGATGGGGGGAGAGGCCCTCGCAACGGCCCTTATTCACCCCCACAGTGATGCTAGAAACAGGAGGAGAACTTCGTCCTAACATGAGCAAAGTCAAAGACCCAGTTTTTAAGAGATCGGATGGGGGGAGAGGCCCTCGCAACGGCCCTTATGTGCCCCCACAGCCCTATAAGAAATAGGAGGAGAATCTCATCCTAATATGAGCTGAAATTGACTGTGTTGGGAATAGGAGGAGAACCTCGTCCTGACACAAATGAAGATCTGATCGTTTAAGACTGAATGAAAGGAAAAGCCTCCTCAATGGCTCCTCTACACCCCTACAACCCCATTAGGAGCAGAGGAAAAACCATCGCCCAAACATTAAAAAAAAAAGAAAAAGAGGAGAGAAAAAGAGAAAATGATAAGCTACACCAAAGATAAGGAAAAAATGAACTACATCTAAGACACAAGGGACCTCGTCTCAATGAGTAAGAAAACTCTTGTCAAAAATCCTTAGTCTCTAAGGGGAAACCCAGCACTAGCAGGAGAAAATAGACTTTCTCAAAGTAACGAGAAGTTCAGGCTCTAAGCTCGAACACTGGGAGAAGGCGTCAAATTCGAATGGCCTCGAAAAGACCTTCAGTCATGAACAAAAAGGATGAATCGACATGGCGATGACCAGGAACCTTCAAACAACGTTGACATCGAATAAGACAAAAGACAAGAGAAGCTCGGTAAATGATAACTCAGAGCAAGAATAGACAAGGTAATAAGAAAATTTCTTTTCATTTCATTAGTAAAGAGAGCATTACAAAAGCATTTGAAGGCTAAAAAAAAAACAACAAGAAAAGAAAAGAATACATGAAACAAAAGGTAAAAGAAGCTCTAAGAAAGCTCAGCTTCTTCTGACTTCGAACTCTCGGTTCCAGGCATTATCAGGGATTGCTTTAAGTTCTCAACTTCTTCTTCTAGTTCCTTCTTTCTTAACAGCATCTCCCGATACATTTGGTGGAACCGTCAGCTTTCGCCCTCCAATTCTCGAAGCCTCTTCCTCAGAACTTCAGACTCTGCTTCTGCATCCTTGATCGCCTGCTGCTCATAGGCCAGCTGAATTTTCAACCACTGCAGTTCGGCCTTCTCCTTCCCAAGGGCTACAGACAGTTCTTTCATGGTCCCCCTCAAGGATCGGAGCTCATCGGAGCCTTGAACCAAAATGGCCTGGGCTCTTTCGGACAACTGCTTCTGAAGGCGAGCAACCTCGTCGGTCGCCATCTTGAGCCTCCTTCTGTAGTTGTCTATTTTCCTGCACCAGCCGACTCGATGAGTGTTGTAATTTGTCTCGGCATCCTACAGCTGCTTCTGGAGGTCGGAGAATTTCTTCGACCAATCCCAGCCACAGTCGGCCTGAGTTGTAAGCTAGGACAAGCTCGAGCTCCCTTCCAGTTGGCTGATCTTCTCCTGTGCAGCCGCCAACTCGACCTCAAGGGAGCTGATCTTGGAGGCCTGAGTCTAAGATCGGTCGCTGGTGAATTTTTGGAGTTCCTCAAGCTCCATCACGAAGTTGGCCTTCTTCCGATTGTAGTCCATGAAGTCCTTTTTGTGGAGGTTTCGAAGGTGAGTAACCTCCATGGTGGCTTTCGAATGGCTCTTCCTTAGCCTGTGAAGTTCGTCGTCCATCTCCTTTGATTTCTTTGTTAGATGACGAACTTTCCTTCTCAGATCCCAGATCATTGACTTCAAAGGAATCCCCTGCGGTAGGAGAAGAGCTTCAGTAGGGCACTGTTGTCAGAAAATAAGAGCGTCACAATGCAAATCATTGCAAGAAAAAAAAAGAAGAAAAAGAAAGTAGAAGAAGAAAAAGGAGCTCTCTGTAAAGAGGAATTCGATTTCATTGATTGAATAATTTTTAAGTACAGGAGAAAGAGAAAAAAAAATTTATAACAAAGGAAAAGTATAAAATTAGAGGTCTCGAACCTCTGGAGCAGAAGTGGAGGAGCTCGACGCCCCCAGAAGGTCGATCACGGTAGCTGCGGTAGTTGAAGAGGTCCCGACTGGAGGAAGGCTGGCAGCAGCTTCAGAAGGTCCAGTTTCATCATCGGATGCTTCATCCAGGAAGCTGAGGTCGAGTTTGGAAGACTTTTCGACCACCTTCTCTTGGCAAAGCTCGAAGCCTTTGATAAAGGTGGCCTGGCCGAACTTGATATTTAGATCCCTCATCTCGGAAGAGGTCTTGAACTCCTCCACTGCTTGGGCCCTTGCCTCCGAGACTAGGGTTGGGATCTGCTCCTTCAGCTTGGAGACCTTGGCCTTTGCCTTCCTTCTTTCCTCCTCCAAAGCAGCCTTCAGATCTACCGAAGTTTGTTCCTCCTTCTGAAGTGCCTCCTGGAGACTCACGACTTCAGCGACCTTCTCCTTAAGACGGGCAGCCTCAGCCTGGCGACCTTCCTCTGCCTGGGCTGCTTTCTTCTTTGCATTGTTCATCGCCTCGATGTTGGTGATGAGCTGGTGTCTAATCTGCAAGAGCGGTCAGGAAGTCAATGTGAAAGCTAAGGAATGAACTAAGTGAAAAAGTGAAAGGAAGGAAAACATAAATCGGCCTACCTCAAGAAAGGACCTCAGAGAGTCCCAAACCCGCTTTTCAAGATCGGCATGGACGATCCTGTGGATGATCTCGGGCAAAACGCACCCGTCGACCAACCTTTTTATTAAATCCCTGTTGTTGAAGAAATTCTCCCCTAGATCCTCTTCGGAGCTATTGGACCCCTTGATGGCGGCCCTGCTGCGGCAGATCTTGTGGGCCACCGTCTTCTTCCTTCTCCTTTCGGCCCCCGGTGCCTCCTCGAGATGAGACTTTGGAGCGGGAACCTCGATCGGAGGGCTTCTTGAAGAAGCTGGGGGGACTGCGGGCTCGACGTCGGAGGGGGCATCAACGGTAATGGCCGCCTGGGCAGGCACGGCCGAGCTTGTCTCCTCTACCCTCGCCTTCTTCATTGACCCAGAAGTTGCGGCGCCTTTCCTCTTGTGGGCCTTGAGACCCTTGGCTTGTATCCGAGCTGCGTTTGCATCCATATCTGCAATGAAAAAAGATCGGCACAGCTTAGAAACAGAATAAGTGAAAAGAGGAAGCAGCGAATGACTTGAGCAAAAAAAAAATACTAGCAGGGTTGAGAGGGCTCAGACTGACATTAAATAAAAGTTGCTCCTTCAGAAGGTCGGAGAGGAGAAGAGCTGGATAAGTCTTAAGTTTATTAAAAGCTTCAAGGTCATCCTTTCCCAGGCTAGAAGCCCGACGGACGGAGTCCCTCAGGGAGCCCCATGGGGGCTACCCCAGCATCAGGGTCGGGCATCGGATGTAGAAGTACCTCTCCTTCCAGTTGTGGATAAAAGAGGGGGCACCTTTCAGCAACCCCTTTCTACCAAACTGGGGGGAGAAGTACCACCAGTCCTTTGCCGAAGGGTGACGCTTGAAGGTATAAAAATTTCTAAACAAGAAAAGAGTTGGCTGGACTTCAGCTAAACGACAGAGGGAAAGAAATCCTATCAGAAACCTAAAGGAGTTTGGTGCTACAGAAACTAGAGAAATGTTTAAAATGTGAAAAAGAGCAACAACAAAAGGTGGAAGTGGAAGTCGAAGCCTGACGCGAAAGGCTTCTTGGTATAAGCAAAAGTGGCCAGGGGGAGGGGCGCTAGCCCGGTCAGTTGGCCTGGGAAGCTCAAGCTCATACTCTGGAGGAACCCCGTACTGAATCCTAATCAGCGAGAGTTCGTCCGAGGTCAAAGAGCTGGGAATGGTGTCTGGTACAAAGATTGGATGAGGTCCATCTATAGTACTAGAATTTTGGGGGGCTGGAGTTGACGAACTTCTAGAACTGCTAGAGGAGGAAGTGTTGGAGGACATTTTGAATCAAATGAAAATTCCAAAAAAATCCCAAAAAAATTGGGAAAAATAGGAAACAAGGTGCTTGCGGAGAAATCAAACGAGTGGAATGTAGAGAAGAAACAAAAGAATAGCAAGAAGAAGAAGGGTTCCGAAACTAACCTAGGCTGGTCCGAGAGGTGCAGGAGGGCAACGAGGGCGATGGAGGTCAACCTGAAGGGCGCCTAAGACCGAAAGGGACGCTGGAGGAGGGCGAAGCTCTCGGGGAAGAAGAAGGGACTGAAGAAAAATCTCAAGCAAGGTGAAACCCCTAAAGTAGGGGGACGGGTTTAAATAGACCTCAGGGTCCGACGTAATAATGATTGCAGATCTCCTTTGGCCGACCTATAATCGCCGCGTGTCCCACTCATCATGGCAGATGGCTGACGACTGATAGAATCATTATTGCACCATACCTGGGGCAATGCTCCAGTGGAAATTCTGAAAAAATCTTTTCAGGTTGCCTCGATTTGAAAGACTCCAGCACCGACGCACCAAACGCCAAAATATATGGAAACAATCGAGTACAGAAATCAAGGGTGGCAACTTCGGCTGTGAAAATTTCTCTGTACTTCCTTCATTTGAAATCCGAACTCAAAAGTAGGGGGACTGGTGTTGGGTATAAGATAACCCCAGCCGAAGTTCGTAAGAGGCCAACCCTTCCAGGACTCTTCCGGCTTCCGACCTTGTGCAACATCTTTCTTAACTCTCCGGACCGTCTGAGCTTCCATAGTACCATCCAGAGTCCTCCAGCAGTCAACCTTCCACGGTGTCCTCTAGAGCCCTCCAATGGATGAACTCCTACCATACCCTCCGGACTTCTCCAATAATGATCTCCTTCAGTCGTCTATCAGACTGCTCCAAATGCTCTCTGGGCTTCTCTATCAGTCGATTTTCTACAGTGATCGACTACTCTCTGAATCTCTTCCAGACTTCCTCCTGTCACGATCGACTTTACTCTGAGCTTCTTTCGGACTTCATCAATGTCCGAGCTTCTCCAGCAGCAGGACTTCTACAGTAATCAGACTCCATCCAAATTTTTACAGTGGTCGACCACCTTCCAAATTTCATCCGAGCTTCTACAGTAAGCAAATTCCGACCGAACTTCTATTGCAAGCGGACTTCATCCGAGTTTCTACAATAAGCGATCTCCATCCGGGCTTCCACGACAACCGATCTCCATCCGAGCTTCTACAGTAAGCGGCCTCCTTCCAGACTCCTACAAATATCGGACTCCATCTGAACTTCTACAACAGAATTGGATTCCAGATGAACTTCTACAATGGACAGGCTCTAGCAGTCAGATTTCTACAGTGATCGACTATCTCCGGTGTCTTCCTTACCTCTCCAGCTATCAACCTTCAATAGTGCCAACTAGACTTCAACAGTGCCAACCAGAACCCTCCAACGGACAAATTCCTTCTGGACCCCTCCAGCGGTCGACCTTCCACAGTATCCTCCAGACTCCTCCAGTGGACGAGCTTCCACAACGCCTTCCAGATTCTTCTATTGGTCAACCTTCTATAGCATCTTCCGAATTTCGCTATCGGTTGACCTTCTACCGGATTCCTCATGCAACAGGACCTCTCCAGCGGATAGTCTTCAAACAAGCTTCTACATCAGACAAATTCCAGATGGACTTCTCTAGCAATCGGACTCCAGCCGGATTTCTCCAACAGAAAGTTTTTATCTGGACTTCTACAGCAGATGACTTCTGTCTGCAGCATCAACACCTAAGGCACCCAATAACAGTTAACCCATCAGCAACCTCAAAAATATCCGAGCTTCTCTTAAATTGCTGAGACAAAGAGCTATTCTGCTCCACTAGACGTCCCAACCGAGCTTCAGCCATTCGGTCCGAACTCCTTGGCAAGTCACGACAACGGACACCACTCCACTCTCTGTAACAGACTCCATGTGGCCCCACCACTCTCCAGCAAGTCGCGACAATGGACACTACTCCACTCTCTATAACAGACTCCACATGGCCCCACCACTCTCCGATAAGTCGCGACAACAGACACCACTACTCTCCGTAACAAACTCCACGTGGCTCTGAACGGCCCACTACCAGGCAATTACGGACGTCGCTGTCAATTGGTTACGCTCTCCCATCTATAAAAGAGACCCCCCATATACGTTCTCCTCTAAGCTCTAAGCACTATCTCTAAACTCTGCTAAAATTCCATTCGAGTGCTCCATTTCTGTTGAAGCAGAGTACTGACTTGGGCATCGGAGGGTCTTGTTGGAGCACCCCCAACTCTGGTTTAGACTTTTCTTACAGGTCCCGATGGCGGCCGTGATCCTCTCGACTCCAGCTTCTCGGGCCTCGGCAAAATTTTGCACCAACAGGTTTCAATTTGGTTGCTTCTTTCTTCAGATTTTGATTTTCCTTTACAAGAGTTTTATTTAAGCTTGAATTTTTTTTTTCTTTCAATAGAGTTTGATATTTCATTTCTAGTTCTTTATTTTTGTTAGTTGTTTCTTCCTTTACTTTAGCTAGTGCCTGGTTTTTCAATTTCAAATCTTTATTTTTTAATCCTAATTTTTTTAGATTATTCAAAAGTTCATAGAAGGCTTCTTGCAGTTCATCATAAGAAAATTTATTTTGAGTTTCAGAGGTTACCTCATTTTCATGTGCCATAAGGCATAGGTTGGCTTCTTCATAGGATTCTTCATCTGAGGTGGAGTTATCATTGTAGCTACATGTAGCCATCATTGCCTTTTTTTTTTTTTGAATTTCTTCTGATCTTTCTTAAGCTGGGGACAGTTCGATCTAAAATGGCCCGACTTCTTACATTCATAACAAATGACGGACTGTTCTTTTTTCTTTTCTTTACTCAACTCCTCCTTAATTGGTGGCCTTCTCTTGGTCCCTTGTCTTCTTTTCTTCATGAAGCATTTGAATTTTCTAGTGATTAATGCCAAGTCCTCATCTTCTTCACTATTTTTTAATTTTTCTGAATCTTCTTCTTCTTGCACTGTTGATTTGAGAGCAATTATCTTCTTTCTTCTGATCTCTTCTTTAGAATGTTGCTTCATTGTCAGCTCGTGGGTCATGAAAGATCTAAGTAGCTCCTCCAAAGGCAAAGTGTTTAAATCTTTGGCTTCTTGAATCGCTGTGACCTTTACCTCCCACGATCTTAGTAGAGACCTAAGCACTTTTCTTACAAGATCACTATTAGAATAATACTTTTTAAGACTTTTTAGATCGTTTATGATGTTAGTGAAATGAGTAAATATTTGTGTTATGGACTTTTTAGGTTTTATTTTAAATAATTCATAATTATGCACAAGCATATTAATTTTAGACTCCTTTACTTGATTTGTGCCCTCATGAGTAACTTCTAACCTCTCTCAAATTTTTTTGACTGAATTACAAGTGAAAATATGATTAAATTCATTTGCATCTAAGGCACAATATAAGATATTCATGACTTTAGCTTTGAGCTGAGCCATTTTCTTATCAAATTCATCCCATTCACCTTCTGACTTAGGGAGGGACACACCATCAATCAACTTTGTGGGTATGTGATGTCCATTTACTATGATACTCCACATATCATAGTCAAGTGCTTAGATAAATATTTTTATCCGAGCTTTCCAATAAGTATAGTTGGACCCATTAAAAATTGAAGATCAGTTTATGGATTGCCCCTCAGCTAGAGATGTGCTAAATTAGACTGTCATAGATCTTTGGCTTTTGATGGTTAAATCAAGCAACGGCTAGAGCACCAGACTCTGATACCACTTATTGCCTAGATATGGAGCCCAAAAGGGTGGGTGAATTGGATCTTTTTAAAATTTTTGTGATTAGTGCTCTCAAGTAATGTGCTATACTTGTTGAGTGAGGTGAATTGATTAGGTAAGAAAATAAGATCAACCACAAATGACAAGTAAACAAGTATAGAGCACAATGAATGAAAGAAGATATGCAAGCATAATAAACATAAGAGATTTATAGTGGTTCGATGCCAACCTTGTATCTACATCCACTCTCCAAGACCTTACTTGAGAATTCAATCCACTAAAAGGATTTCAAGATACAATCCATCAGATAATATCGATCCTTGCTATCCAAGCAAAAATACTTATTTTTCAGGTATAAACCAACCCACAAATACTTTGATTTCAGATTCGGATCAACCTATCTGAGTTTTGAAACCCTCTAAAACTCAAACCATAATGTATAATAGCAAAAGATGAGTGTACAGGAATTTTAGCACAAACAGCCCCTTAAATGAGTATAATAAAATCAATAAAAATACAACACTCAAGGAGAAGAAGCCTTTGCTGAACATCCTTAAATGATTGGCACACTTGAATGCAGATGGAGAGTGGTTGGCGAGCTGATTAATTGCTTCTTTCTTCTCTTTTTAGGATTTTCTTTCATTTTCATGAATGTGAGCTTGAATGCATGAATCTTATTTGATTTTCTACCTTTAGAGAGTATTTTTAGCCTTCATTTGAACTTGAGAGTATCTTAGTGTCAGTTAAGAGGTATTGGAGAGTGTTTAATGCTTATTAAATGCACAAAAAATGGGTTGAAAACTAGCCGTTACGAGTGTTCACCCAGAATGGATCGATCCATAGGTTGTCCCACTGCGAATGTATAGTCCCATGAGTCACCTCATTTGGCCAGTTAGAAAAACAGGCTCTTTGTTTTAGTCTCAGGGTCTCAGGGGTCGACCCATGGATCATTCCACTACATGCCATAAGCCAGAAACAGTGCGTACCGGCTATCCAATAAAAGGGGATGACTCAGTTGGGTCGCCCTATTTTGTTCTAATCCAATTTTTCATACATTTAAGATCCAAAAATTTTAGAACACTATCAAATGCTCTTAAATGAATTTGAATCAAATTGACACTTCCAAAAGGCTTCAAAAATTGCTCCAACTTGCAGAAACTTCAGCTTTAACACACTTGATGGAGCTTTTCAAACCCAATACTTTTGGACTACCTGAAACAACACTAAAATATTTTTTAAAGATAAAAAACTCATTAATAGTCCCCTCAAATGGTTTATGATCATCAAAATTAATTCTTCGAGTAACAGAAGCTGTCTGGATGAAGAAATTCATCATTGAGTTAGGAGTAGTTTTTGAAATTGAACGATCATTATCGCTTCATTGTGGTAACACTAGAGCCGTTGTTCGAACAAAGAAGCTGAGGTCTCACCACAGATCCAAGCACATCCTCAGATGCTATCACCTTGTTCGACAGATTGTTGAGAGACAAGTTGTATCTATTGTACGGGTTGAGATAAAGAACAATATAGCAGATCCATTCACTAAAGTCTTACCATTGCAGCTGTTTGATCGCCATCTTAATAATATGGGTTTAAAATATAGGGGCGATTGGTTTTAGTGCAAGTGGGAGAATGAAAGATAGGTGCCCTAAAGCCAATTAAATTTATATTTTGATAATACTTATCTTTATAAAATATCAACTCATGTATTGACATTTACATATTAATAAAGGCATTCTTTGATTCATCATTTACAGCTGTGTCTTTCTATATTTAAAAGATAATGATGAATCCTATAGATTAGGGTAATGATTTTGTGGTCATGAAGTGGTTATGTCTGTAAGATCTAAAATTTTAAAATCTTAATCTAAAATCATTTCTGATCATAGGAGCATTGAGTTGGAGATCAATGTTCTGGATAGACTAGCACATCCTATATATACTCAAAGGAGGGGGTGGCCAATCTTACAAGCCACTTGTGTGAAATATTAATACAAAGATGTGGGTGCTCATTAGGTAATGAGTCCACTGAACTGACCTACTAAAAGAGAACTTATGAAACCCTTACTTACATATCAAAAGAGGATTCTCTAACTGGGAGTTGTGCAACTGATCTTTAGACCTGAGACCACCATGTGATCTTATTCACATAAACCCATATTTTAGTTCATACTCACTCATGACTAAGTCATAAATGGGGTGTTCCAGCTATAGTGAATTGTGTATGAAGATTATGAGTTCGATCAACAAGGAATCTATCACTCATGATTAGAGTTATCATCCTAAGCTATCTCGTCAAATGATGACTCAGGAAGTCTTTGATCAAAGTAGAAGAAGATTAGAAATAGTTTCTAAAATTTTTTTAATCGAGTCTTCATTAGCAAGATGAGATCCACATGAATAAGTATTAGGGTTTGACTTAATTTCATACCCATCGTTTATTCGGGATGAAGGTTGATTGAAGTATTGAATTGCACATTAACTTACCACTAAAGGGTATTTTCAAAATTTTTATAAAATTTTACATCTTCTAGATAGATATGATACATTGCTAGATGTCAATCTTGCCTTATAATTTTTTATGAATTAAAGAGTTTAATTCATGAGTCAATTCAAAAGAATTCTAATTGGACAACTTGAGTCGGCATGTGATTTGACGTAAATTGATTAGATCGGCTATAATCTAACTTGGTCAATGTGCATCTAGACCTTCTATCTGATAGATGTGGAATCCAATAGGTTACACATATCAAGAAATTGATCAAAGAATCAGTTGGATTCATTTTTATGGGTCAATTGAACCTAATTGGGTGGCTAATTAATGAGCTAGCACTTGTTGGCTAACTCATGCTCCTAGCCAAATTTGATTTAGCTTAAACCTTATTTAGTTAGACTTACCTATTTATCTAGGACTCTAATTGGATCAAGCCTAAAGGGGATAACTAAGTTTGGGCATCCCCAAGCCTTATCCACACCCATGTCAAAGAGTCTAAAGAGGCTTAGACTCTGGGTGTGTGCCATATTTATGCGATGAAATAAAAATTATGTGCAAGAGGATCAAGAGTCCTTCTGCATATTAATCACTTATTTTAAATAATTTTTTAGATAGATAAAGAAACCTTCCTATGCCCCTTGAATTCTGATAAGATCAAGATTTTTATTTAAATTTGCATGGAGTTTTGAATGGGTGCCAAACATAGATGGGACACCACAAAAAATTTATATGCTGAATTGTTTGGTTTAGTTAATAGGTTTTGAAAATTTTTTTAATCTAAAACTAAGATCCATGTGGAGCCCTCTTAGCCCTCTATCTAGGTGGCACAAACTTTAAAGTTTGCCATGGCCAGATGGGGCATCAAATGCCCCTAAATTCTTAGTGCATGTAGGATGAAGTAATGCAAGGAGTCGCGACTTCATGCCAGAATTCCTTCTCATTGGGATGTAGTCATGCCTTAAAATTTATGCCATCAGAAGCCTTATTTAAAGAGCTTTCTAGGTGGCAAAATCAAGAATTTTCTAATTTAAAAAAGGGCATTGAAAGCTTATTTGATTGCAAGTGGATGTGAGCAGAACCTGAATCAACGTATCTAAAAATTAAAAGTCCTTCTCAAACAAGTATCTTAATTTTCTGATACACTGATTTGAGGGACACGTGAAGAGGTGTATATGAGTCCTTTTCTGTGCCCCTTCTGCTCCTATAAATAGGACTCATTTTGAAAGTCCAAGGCACTAAAACTCTCAGACAAAATCAATCCCTCTCTCTTCCTTAACTTGTTAGGACATAGTTCTTCTATTAAGACAAGTCCGTTGATTTTAAGATAAGACTTAGGAAGAGAGTAGGACGCAAATTAGAGAGTAGAAAGAGTGAGGAAGAAAGGCTAAAGGTTCATCTGAGAGGGGTTTTGGTTTGGATTAGGCTAAGAGGCTCAATTGGTGAAGCAATTCATAGACAAGGTTCTGTCGGAGCAATTCTTTGATCAACTTCCTATGTAGATCAATGTTGGAAGACTCACACTTGAGGATCTTGTGGAATAGATTACCGACTTCTTCCCTTTCTTCATCAACTTAATAGTTATGAGTTTTATATCTATTAGTTATTTTGACTATATGGTTAATGGGGTCCTAGGTTTTTAGGTTTTCGGGAAACTTAAGTTTTCAGAAAATATTTTTGAAATCCATCTTCCGTTGTGCTCCCTGGAACCCAACAATTCTTATAGAGGATCTAGAGGAAGCATAACTTATGGGAGATAAAGATATTAGGAATGATTCCAAAATCTATGATAAAGTGATGTTAGATATAGACTCTAAGAAATGGAAGGAAGTGATGAAGTCAAAAATTGACTCCATACATTCCAATCAAGTTTGGACCTTAGTAGATCTACCTGAAGGTATTGTACGTATTAGGTGTAAATGGATCTATAAAAGAAAAATCAATTTGGATGGTAAGGTAGAGACCTATAAGGCAAGGCTGGTTGCAAGAAATTATAGTCAATGCAAAGGCACTAACTATCAGAAAACTTTTTCACTTGTGATCATGCTGAAATCCATCCGAACTCTGCTTACGATTGCAGCATATCATGATTTTAAAATTTGATAAATAGATGTGAAAACTATCTTCATGGATATCTTAAGAAAAATATCTATATGGAGCAACTTATTGGTTTCACATCCAGTGATAGTGATCACAAGGTGTGCAAGCTGTAAAAGTCCATATATAAACTCAAGCAAGCATCTTAGAGTTGGAACACTTACTTTAATAATATGATCAGAATGTTTGATTTTATCAAAAATAAGGAGTTGTGTATGCATAAAAACATCAATGGGAGTGCTGTCGCATTCCTCATATTGTATGTGGATGATATTCTCCTGATTGGGAATGATATTTCCTTGCAGACATCAGTCAAAGTATGGTTGTTAAAGAAATTCTTCATGAAAGACCTGGGAGAAGCTTCGTACATTCTTGGTATAAAGGTCTATAGGAATAGATCTAAGAGAATGACAGGACTCTCATAGTGAATATACATAGAGGAGGTACTGAAGAGGTTCAATATGAAAAACTTCAAGAGGGATCTTTTGCCCCTTAAGCATGGTATTCATCTTTCCAAGAAGATGTGTCCTGACATACCTGAGGAGATCCAACACATAAGTAAGATTCCTTATGCTTTGGCAATAGAGAGCCTCATGTATGCCATGCTTTGTATACGATGTAATATAGCCCTTGCCGTGAGTGTCACGAGCAGATATCAGTCAAACTCAGGCAAAGAGCATTGGATTGCTGTGAAAAACATCCTTAAGTACTTGAGAAAACTCAAAGATTTATTCTTGATCTTTGATGAAAGATTAGAACTGAAAGTGGAAGGATATACCAATTCGAACTTTATGTCTGATGTCAATGATAGAAGGGCAACATCGAGGTATATTTTTCTATATCATGGTGATCAGTTAGCTAGAAGAGTTTCAAACATTTGATCATTTCAGATTCAACTATTGAAGCCTAGTACATCACCACTTCTGAAGTTGCTAACGAAGTATTCTAGTTCAAAAAGTTCATTACGGAGCTGGATGCGATGCCATCGGATACCATTGCATTGCACTGTGACAACAAAGCATAATAGCCCTTGCTAAGGAGTCTAGGTTCACCAAAAGTCCAAGCATATAGAGAGGTGGTTGTACATCATACGCGAATACCTCGAGAAAAAGTTTGTCGAGGTGTAGAGAGTTGACTTTGTGTAGAACATGGTGGATCCACTGACCAAACTTCTCAGCCAGCAGAAGATCGAAACTCATCTTGAGAAGGTGGGTCTTAGGTATATGGCCAATTGGCTTTAGGTCAAGTGAAAGTTTATTAGATGTGTGCTCTAGAAGTCAATTATTGGCTAACACATTCTATAATTTTAAGACATATATTTATACTTATAAAATATTTATTATTAATAAAAGATAAATTTTATTTTCAATCATATTTTTGTATCTATTATTTATCTTAAAAATTAACAAAGATGATTTTATATATTTTCAAGGTGTTGAGAATTTGAGACATACATTATTAGTGGTTAATTTCTAAATGCTCTCGATCGAAGGATCATCACAGATGACAGTGATCAATCCAGTTAGATCAATGCACAGATCACCTCCCTTCTAAACAGATAAAAATCGAGTCTGCAGTATGGGGACACTAGAGTGAGAGTGCAAGTGGTTGTTAGAGAATAACATATACTGAGAGTGACCAATACAAAAAACCACTTAGATGTCTACTCACTTGTCAGTGATCTTCTCGATATTGTAGTGGTATAAGTGGTCCTTTGACCTGTAGTGCATTAGCTATTCGCAATGAAGCTACTATAGTTTGACTACACATTTACTTGATCCCTAACCATTTAGGTCCTTGCTATATATGTTGGCTATAGTGGATTCAGATTCACTGTTAGGAGTAAGACACACTTAGATGGAATCTATCAATCTAGGAAGAAAAGAAGAAGTCCTATGCTATTTGCGAGACTGAGTTCAAAAGGTCCTTGGCCAAAGTAAGTGTGAATATTGGAAAAGAGTTTCCATGAGATTCACAAGTAAACTCGAGTTGAGCTAATCTGGCATATGACTGATGTTAGGATTTGATGAGTTTTTCATAACCTCCATCAAGTCAGGATTCACAATAGAAAGATTGAATCATATGATAACTACACCTAAAGGTTCATTACTTTTATTCTACTGAATTGCCACTATATACTATTAGGTGTCACTGATGAATTGTGGGACTTGTCGAGGATCGTCTTGATGATCAATGACCCTTGAAGGATAAAGTTGAAATTATTCCAACCCATCAAAAAGAGTTTTCAATGATATTATGATGGGGATCACAATATATATCACTACCAGATAGAATAAAATCTATGGAGTCATACACAAAAGAGGTTCTTATTTTATCAGATGGTTGGTCAACGATTATGAATCACTGAAGTGTATAATCATCAATATGATTAATGATTAACCTTATGCAAAAGTTGCAATTAAGTAATTCACTTAGTGTTAGTAAATTAAAAGAAGATTAATTAGCAACTAATTGCTAATTGGCTCAATTTGATTGAGCAATGAGGTTTGGATTAAGTCTAACTGAATTAGATTCAGTTAACTTGGATTGGATTTGATTGGATCAAGCCTGATTGCAAGGGAGACTAATTTCTGATTTGATAAGAATTTGAATTCAGTTAATTCCTAATTAGATTAAGATTTTATTGAGGAGATTGGGTTCCTAATTAGATTAGGTTCTTTCCTCTCCTTAGGTCCAAACAAATCAGATTTGGATTGAACCAAATTAGAAGACCCAGAGTTCCAACTCACTAGGACTCTCTCCCTTGAGCACACCTTAACATCCCATGCTAAAATACCTCAAGCTAATAATGATTGGCGTGAATTATTTTGTGTGAATGAGAGGGTGCAACAAAAGGATAGGTGGCATAGTGTGATGACTTAGCTCCTTATCCTATAACTAATTTGAATTTGATTCAAATCTAGATATGGATAAGAAGAAAACAAGTCAAGGCATTGTAGGAAAGAAAGGTGAAGAAAATTTGCGGTAGTGCAGTACATGCAATTAAAAAAATTTATGCAACAAAAATAATAGATTAAATAATTTAGTCCTAATCACATGTATAAGATCTAATCTCAGACTACCACACCAAGATCTTTGATATGAAAAATATGTGCTTTAGATATGAAAATAAAAATCACATCAATCTCATCGATGCTGAAATTCTAGATCTAACTATTAGATCTACCATACGAATCAAAATAAGTTAGAGATCATTATCAAATAAATTTTGATCTTAATCTCTTCTGATCCAACTATTGGAGAGGGTGTTTCTCAAGTCACTCACAGTGACACAAAATCATCTGGCCTCTATAGAAAAATCCATGCAAAGACTGGCGCAGATCAAGGGCTCGGAGATGCTAGTCTGCGAACAACTTTGACAGCTAACCTCTTCCTTCTTCCACAAGTATCTTGGACACTCCAAAGTGATTGAGGATCTGGAAGAGAAAGAAAGGAGGAGGAGAAGAGGCTATAAAAATAAAAATCTACAAGAGAATTGATCATGGGATGTCCAAGAGAGGGGTCCCCTTTTTATAGACTAGGAATTAAGAAATTTGTGGTAGTGCAGTACATGCAATTAAAAAAATTTATGCAGCAGAAATAATAGATTAAATAATTTAGTCTTAATTATATGTATAAGATCTAATCTTAGACTACCACACCAAGATCTTTGATATAAAAATTATATACTTTAGATCTGAAAATAAAAATCACATCAATCTCATCGATGCTGAAATTCTAGATCTAACTATTAGATCTACCATATGAATCACAATAAGTTAGAGATTGTTACCAAATAAATTTTGATATTAATCTCTTCTGATCCAACTATTGGAGAGGGTGTTTCTCAAGTCACTCACAGTGACACAAAATCATCTAGCCTCTATAGGAAAATCCACGCAAAGACTGGCGTAGATCAGGGGCTCGGAGATGCTAGTCTGCGAATAACTTTGACAGCTAACCTCTTCCTTCTTCCACAAGTATCTTGAACACTCCAAAGTGATCGAGGATCTGGAAGAGGAAGAAAGGAGGAGGAGAAGAGGCTATAAAAATAAAAATCTATAAGAGAATTGATCATGGGATGTCCAAGAGAGGGGTCCCCTTTTTATAGACTAGGAATTAGGACTTTTCAAGAAAGGATGCCATGAATCAATGCCAAAACTCCTTTTTGGCATCCCCAAAAATTACAAAAAAATCATTAAAATGTGGATAAAAAATTTAAAGTCTTACAAGTCAAAATATTCCTCAAGAAAAATAAGAAAAAAATAATATGGCTCCAATAATATACCATATACAAAAAATCTCTTTCCTAGTCTGCATCTTATCTCCAATTTGAATCGCATTCGAATTAAGAAAGAGATAATATTATGACTCATCAACTATAGCCTATCACCATTATTGGATCTTCTCTCATGACACCAAAAATCACAATCCGAATCCAATTAGACATAGAGAAATTGGCATGGATCCAGATGTGGTGCAAAAGATAAGGATAGAGTCCTAGTCTGACTTAGACACTTCATTTCTAATTCAATTCTAATAAAAATCAAATTTGGATTAAAACTACTAATAGAAATAAATCTAATCCAATTAGAAATTTAAATATCTTATCAAATTTCTAACCCAATTAGGAATTAGCCGAGTCTAAATCCTGATCGAATCAGGATCAAATTTCTCTTGTAATCAGGTTTGATCATATCAATCCCAATCTAATTCAATTAGACTTATTCCAAAGTTCTTTACTCAATCAAATTGAGTCAATTAATAATCTAATTACTAATTAATTTTTCATAAATGGTAGAGTCTCAGTCCCAGTGGGACTCTCCCATAGAGTCCAAGTCTAAGCAGGACTCTTCACCAGAGTCACAATCTAATTAAACTCTTCAGCCATCAGATCTGATCAAATCTTCTAATGTGTGTGACCCCATAGGTTCGAACCTAAGCCGGTAGTATAGGAACAACTTTCTATACCAATTGATGTAACCATCTAGCAATGATAACCCGATGATCAGATGGATCGAAGTATTGCAAAGCAACCTTCTAGAACCTACTGGCGTATCGTTACCATATAATTCATCTCTTTGACCCAAATGCTCAAGGTGACTTAGGGTTTAACTGTCAACCCTAATTAAGTCGACCACATTGTATTTCAACCTTTCAAATCCATCTCATAGATTACTCTAATCAAGATTTTGCTAAATTGAAAGACACTGATGCATATCTCCTACCAATTTAGAGGGGTCAATTCTATCTTGACTCACACACTGACTTGATTAGTACTTGACTACACCTAGTATCCTTCCGTCACTAAGTTAGAAACTCAGATAGTCTAATACTAAAGTACAGTACAGTGAGTTACTTATAAGTCACTATGGTGGTCTCAGATCGGAGGGATACTTATACCCATATCCTTCACAAGCTACTCTTGACAGCAGAGTGCTCGGCAATGAAAGAAAAGTGCCCTTTAAGCCAATCTCAAGTATGTTGCGATGGAACTTTCTTTGAAATTTTCTAACTCATGAAATGATATTTATTATTTGAGGCATTGATTCATCATATTAGCTGCATCGTATTATGTCTAAGATTATGATGAACCCCAGAGATTAGGATAATGATTTTAGGAGACATGAATGGGTTATGCTAGTGAGACCTAAAATCCTCAAATCCTAATCTTAAATATTTCTGATCGTAGGAGCATTGAGTCAGGGATCAATATTTTGGATAGACTGGCACATCTTATGTATGCTCAATGAAGAGGGTGGCAGATCTCACTAGCCACTTGTGTGAGACACTAATACAAGGATGTGGGTGCTCATTTGAGAAATGAGTTCACTGAGTTGACTCGATGAAAGAGAACATCGTATGGAAGTTTTATTTGCATGTCAAAGATGGTTCTCTAAGTGGGAGTTATGCAAGTGATCTTTAGACCTAAAACCATCAGGAATCTTGTGCACATGAATTTATATTTTGGTTCATATCCAGGCATGGCATTTAGAAATGTACGGGGTGTTCTGGATATAGTGGAGTGTGTATGAAGGTTGTGAGTAGGTCAATATGGAATTGATCACTCCTAGTAAGAGGAGATCGCATCCTGTGTATTCTCAATCCTAGATGACTCAAAAAAGTCTTTTGGCCAAAAGCAGGAAAGAGATTAAATAGAGTTTTTAATACTTCTTCATTGGAGTCATCATTGGTTAATTGAGAATCGATATAAATATGTGTTTGAGTTTGACATGATTCCATACTCATGAACATATTCAGGGTGTAAGGATGATCGAAAGATTGAATTACACGATAATTTACCACTGAAGGGTATATTTGATATTTTTATCAAATTTTATATCTTCTGGATAGTCACGATACATTACTAGATGTCAAACTTAATTTATAAATTTTTGATCAAATTAAAAAGTTTAATTCGATCACCAATTAGAAAGAATTCTAATTGTTGAACTCGGGTTAGCTCGATTGGACCTAAATCAATTAGATTGAAATCTAATCAAATTTGGTCAACTTATATCCAAACCTACTGCCAACTAGATGTGGAACCCAATGGGTCACACATATATAAAAATTGGCCAAGGACCCCTTTGAAAAAGGTTGATTGAAATTTTGGATTCAATCAGTGTTCCAGTAAGCATGCTAGCACGTGTGGAAACCCTTGCTCCTTTGGAGACCAATTTGGTCCCATCCCTTGCTCATTAGCTAGCCCAATTTGGTAGACATTTGGGATAGCTCATGATACCTAGAAGAAGCCTAAATTAGGGCACCACATTCCATGTTAACGCCAAATATGAAGAGTCCAAGTTGTGGTGGACTCTTGGTGTAAAACAGGTTCTGCCTACAAGTGTTGGCATGGGCAGAAGAAAAAATTTATTTTTTTATGAGATTAAATTATGTGTGTTAGCTCCTATCACCCCCCATTCTATGGTTCACATCACAAAGTATGAGATATATATTTTTCTAGAATTTATGGAGTAGAGAAAAAAATTGGAAAAAGAAGGATGTCTCGCATGCACGCAGAAGCATTGCGTCTCTCCATGATTTGGAGAGTTCTTATCTCAATCAAATGCTTTCATATTAGAATAATTTTTGTTGATGACATCCTTAACTTGATAATATATTTTTGATAATTTTTTTGGAATTTTTTCAGACTTATCTGGATGCAAAATAGATGCCATAAGTAGGTCCTGATGCTTGCATGCACGGTGATCAGCACTTGCATGAAGAGGTATGAGGATAGCATCTTTCAATGAGAATTTTATCATAATTTATTATTTTTTAAAATTTAGATTGAATCTCCAATTCACATATATTTTTGAGGATTTTTATGATTTGAGAAGGGATATAAAAACATCTCTTCTTTGGTTGCACGCAAGCAGACCAAGGTGCTGATCGACGTATCATGGATAAGAGTCCTTCTGCTTGAAGGAACTCTTATCTCTGATAATCAGATTAGATATGCCTTTTGGATAAGACATGTACCTCTCTTTTGGCATCCCTCTGGTGGCTATAAATAGGCCAGGGTGCTGGGTATCTGATGAATCTAAGAGGGGTTTCCAATTTCTCTTCTATTGCTCTCCTTTCTTTCTTGCAACCTATCATAGTTTTAGGACAATGCTTTGGGATTTAAGACAAAGCCTTATCTGGTTCTAACAAGGGTTGTAAGAGTTCTAAAGAAGGAGAATCAGAAGTTCAGTGGAGGTTCTAAGAGGGTGAGGTCAGGTTCTTGAAGAAACTTGACCGGTACGAGGCTAGTCGAGTTCTAGGAGCTAGAACTCTTGAAGCAAGGTGAAGGAGTGCTGTCTTTGGTTCAATTTTCATGTGGATCATCATTGGAGGGTAGACACTTGGATGCCTTATAGAAATTAGGATTAGCATTACAGATATTCTTCTTATCCTAATTTATATTTATTATGCTTTGATTATTATAGTCAAGAGTTTCAGGGCATTAGGGCTTCCAGTGCATTGGGTGTTTTGAATAAAAATTTTAAACACCTAACTCTTCCACTGTGCCACTAGAATCCAACAGTGGTATCAGAGCCTATCTTGATTTATATAATCAAAGATTAAATTATTATCTTGATCGTGATCAAGCATGAGTTTTTGGTTTGGTTCAAGTCGGATCTAGGGTTGAACCCGATTGAACATCCAAATCCTATCATGTCTTAGAGATATATTTTAAATATAAAATGCATGATGTATATATAAATTTTTTTTAGTAGCTTAGTACTCTAATTGAAATTCATCACCAGACCATCTGGTCATAAGAGCAAGTAGGATTCAGAGACCCTCTCTTCCTATTCAATAGGGTACTCTTATGGCGTGTAGGGGTGCGACTGTGATGTTCCAAAAAGAAGAACCATGAAAAGAGTATTTTATATTCATGCATGTTATTAGAACTTCATGCATATATAATATACTTGAGATGTTTAGTTATAATCATATTGTATGATTCTGCTTCCATATCTTAGAAATATGATAAAATGCCATAATTAGTTGTTATGATTATTAAGATACAACTATTATAGTGTATTCTTGTGATAGATTGAATTAGGATGTGTTTGAGACCATTAAAGCCCTCATAAAAATTATATTAAGTCATAGTATTGTGAACTAAAAGCTGACCTATTTTCCTGAATCGATTAATTAATCGGTGTCTAAGGAGTGTTTCAAGTGCGGTGGTTATTTAATTGGTTCTATTGCTAGCCTCATCAATTTTATTGGTGTCTAAGAAAAGTAATGGGGGGACCCCTACTAATCTTAACACTTTTCTGGCTAATTAGATTAGTTCGAATCTTGAATAAAGGTAGCTTAGTATTTTAAACACTACTAAGGGCCTTCCTTCATGCTAGGTTAATGTTACATCATGAACTATGGCTAGTTTGTTGTATTACCATAAGGCTTGTCATAAGGATTGATATAACATAATCCTGGTGCATAAAAGATGCTTACGACAATTTTGGATATACTGCTTTGTTGTGCTAATACAAGGGCAATTATATTCAATTTTGACTGTATCGAAATGAAGGGTCTTACTTAACTAAAATATTATAGCTTGTTGTGTTAACACAAGGCTAATAATATTTTAGAGGTCAAGATAAAATATTGAGAATTGCATGAGATGTAATTGGAAAGAGTTTCCTACCTATGGACTCATAAGGGTTCGTTGTATTAACACAAGATCGTTATGAGAAATTAGGATCTCAATCCCACTAAGATAAATATAAAATATATCTCGTTTACCATAGGAGAGGGCTATGGTATCTAATAAAATAGTGAGAGACATAACTAGTTTTAAAAGTCCTCATCTAGTTATGCATGTCAAACATGAGTGGTCTGCTTATACTATTATTTTATGTAGATTTAAGTCTACATTATGGCTTCTTTATTTTTACCCTATGATACTATAAATAAAACTATGTTGATCAATACAACTATGTAGATTGGTTGAGAAACTTGCAAATAAGGTTTATATCAGAAAAGAACTTCGATGTTCTGGATATTTCTGACCCTAAATTGGTCAGTAATAATGAGAAGGTAATGATGTCTGTATGGATATTATTTATGAAAAATTTAGATATTGGGAGTATAATTTCAAGAATTATCTTGCAAGATTGAAGTAGGGTGCAAGTGTAACACCAAAAGATATGTATATGATACAGACCTATTTTTTGAGTGATTCAGATTCTGATATTTTGGTATAGGATACCATCTGTGGATCGTACATTTGTAATTCATTATGGTGACTATAGAATATCAAAGGTCTGAAAAGAGGTGACCTCGAGCTTTATAGCGTAAGTGGAGAGTCTATTAGCACAAAGACTATGAGAACCTATATGCTTGATTTACCTTCGAACAAAATTTTAGAATTAAAAGACTGTTATTACATGTCAAAGGTCATTAGAAATATTATTTCTATACCTTTGTTGTTAAAACAAGATTATGAAATAAGGCTAATGGAAAATAGATGCTTCATTTTTTTTTAATAAATTTTATGGCAGTGGTTATATTGATAACAATCTTTTAATTCTTGTACACAATAAAAATATTTTTTATATTAATAGAATTACAAAAAGAAAGAGAGAAAATATGAATGTTGCATATCTCTGGCATTGTCGCCTTGGTCATATTAGTGAGTCAAGGATAAATAAGTTATACAAAGAAAAAATTTTTGATCCAAATGATTATGAATCATTGGGAACTTATAAATCTTGTCTCATGGGTAAGATGACCAAGACTCTATTTTCTTAATATGAAGAGAGGACAAGTGAGTTGTTAGCTCTAGTACATATAGATGTATATGGTCTGATAACAACTCAGGCCAGAAAAAGATACTCTTATTTTATTACCTTTACAGATGATTTATTAAGGTTCGGATATGTGTATCTTATGAAACATAAATTTGAAGCTTTGGATAAGTTCAAGGAGTATTAAGGTATGGTCGAGAAACAAACTGAAAAAAATATCAAAGTTCTTCGATCTGATCGAAGAGGAGAGTATTTACCTAGTGAATTTCTTGATCATCTTGAAAGTAAAGGTATTCTCTCTAAATGGACCCCTCTTTATACACCTCAGTTAAATGATGTAGTAGAAAGGAGGAATCACACTTTAATGGATATGGTGCGGTCTATGATATGCTTCACCGATCTCCCAATATCTTTCTAGGGATAATGCCTTAGAGACTGCCATATATATATTAAACAGAATGCCTTCAAAGTCTGTTGCAAGCACTCCATATGAGATATGAAATGGAAGGAAGCCTAATCTTAAACATCTTAAGACTTTGGGCTGTCCTACTTATGTCAAAAAAATTTTTAGACATAAGCTTAATGCTAGATCAGACAAGTGTAGGTTTGTAGAGTATCTTAATAAAACTAATGGATATTATTTCAACTACCCTACTGAACAAAAGGTGTTTATTAGTAGGCACGCCACTTTCTTGAAATATGAATTTATCCAAGAAGGAGGTAGTGGGAGGAATATTAAATTTATGAAAGTTCATAATCTACAAATCGATCCAGAAATACCAGTGGTTGGACCACAAGAAGATCCTCAATCAAAAGTATCCAAGGATGAGGTACATCCACTATACACTCCTCCTCTCCGAAGGTCAGATAGAGTACATCAAGCATCTCTGAGATATAATTTTGTCATTGAGAATAACAATTCTATCAACATCATTCAGGATGTTGATCCATTAACCTATTCGAAAGCTATCATGAGTAAGGACTCAGACAGATAGCTGGAAGCTATGAAATCTGAAATGGACTTGATGAATACCAACCAAGTGTAGACCTTAGTTGATGCACCTAAGGGTGTGACCCCAATATAGGGTGCAAGTGGGTCTTCAAAAAGAAGATCAGAGTAGATGGCCAAGTAGAAACCTACAAAGCTAGGTTAGTGGCGAAGGGTTTCAGTCAAAGGCAAGGAATTGATTATGATGAAATCTTCTCACCAGTGGTTATGCTCAAGTCCATCCGGATTTTACTTGTAATAGCGGCATACTACGATTGTAAAATCTGGTAGATGGATGTCAAGACTATTTTTCTTAATAGTAATCTAGAGGAAGAGGTCTATATGACTCAGCCAAAGGGATTTGTCTCAAGTGAGAGAGCAAATCAAGTATGCAAGCTAATGAGATCCATCTATGGATCGAAGCAAGATTCGAGGAGCTAGAACATCTGATTTGATATGACAGTCAAAATAGTTTGGCTTTATCAAAAATACGAATGAACTATGTGTATACAAGAAGACAAGTGAGAGTGTTATTATCTTTTTGGTTCTGTATGTTGGTGACATACTGCTCATTGGGAATGATATCCCAATGATGCAATCGGTCAAGAATTAGCAATCGAATAAATTTTTCATGAAAGACTTGGGTGAAGCATCCTATATACTAGATATAAAGATCTATAGAGATAAATCTAAAAGGATGCTAGGCTTATCCCAATCACAGTACATAGATCTCATATTAAAGAGATTTAATATGGAGGCAAGTAAGAGGTTACCTGCTCGCAAGTCATGGTATACGTCTCTCTAAGAGAATGTATCCTAGGACACCAGAAGAGAGGAAAAAGATGATTGAAATCCCTTATGCTTCGGCTGTGGGATCAATTATGTATGCCATGCTATGTACCAAGCTCGATGTAACTTATGCTTCAGGCATAGCTAGTAGATTTCAAGCTGATCCAAGGAAGGATCATTAGAAAGAAGATGATAGCAAGTCAATATCAGGGTATGTGTTTATCCTAAATGATGGGGCAGTGAGTTGGAAGAGTTTCAAGCAGCAGAAAGTAGCTAACTCAACTACTGAGCCAGAGTATGTTGCTGCTAGTAAAGCCATTAAGGAAGCTATCTGGATGAAGAAACTCATCATGGATTTAAGAGTTGTTCCTGAGATTGAAGGACCTATGTCACTCTATTGTGATAACACTAGGGCCGTTATTCAAGATAAGTAACCTAAATCTCATTATAAATCTAAGCACACCTCAGACGTTTCCATCTCATTTAAGACAAGATGTTGTCCTTAAACGAGTAGACAGAAAGAATAATATAGAAGACCCGTTCACTAAGGCTATACCACAGTAGCTATAAGATCGCCATTTTGATTGTATGAGATACAAAGGCGATTGGCTTTAGTGCAAATGGGAGATTGAAAGAAGAGTGCCCTATAAGCCAATCGCAAGTGTATTGCGATGGGACTTTCTTTAAAATTTTTCAACTCATGAAATGATATTTATTGTTTGAGGTATTGATTCATCATATTAGCTGCATCGTATTATGTCTAAGATTATGATGAATCTCAAAGATTAGGACAATGATTTTAGGAGACATGAATGGTGTGGAAAAATTTAGTGCAGGGGTAAAATGATAATTTTAAAAATTTTTCAAAATTATGATTTTACAGTAAAAAAATATTAATTAATCTAATTAATTAACATAAATTTATCCTACACTAGGATCTAAATATGATATATAGCATGCATTCATTTAAATTTGAATTTTAAATTCAAACAGTAAACACTTTACTGTAATGTGTTCAGAACACAATACCTTTGTGCAGATAGTAGATCGCCACAATCTGATCACCATCGGGAGAGTCTGATTGTCGCAACGCAGCCACACAGCATGTCTGGCCTCTGCGGATCATCCACATGAAGCTCCCGGTCTGATCGACTCCTCACAAGTAATAGCTCGTTGTAGAGCCCTTTTGACGATCGATGCTGATCGAACTCCTTCGATCGATGTCTGTTGATTCTTCGGATGCTCCAAATTATCAACAGACATGCTTGAGAGGATGTTGAAGATCTTCCTGAGATTTTGTGGGCTCACGACACTCGTAGCTCACTTTCTCACTTTTCAAACTCTAGGCTAAAACTCTAGGGAACTCATTGGAAACCTTGCACCCACTTTTCTTTTTTTTCTTTCTTTTTCTCTTGGATGAATATGGACTTCCTTCTCATGCACAAGACTTCTCACGCCCCAAAATTTTTCTCCAAAAATCTTCTTCTTACATGCCCCACTCTTCTCCTCCTTTTATAACAACATCAAATGTCTTATCCAAAATAAAGGATAAAGATGAGTAATTGCACATTTGAATTCAAATCAAATTTTGAATTCAAATGGACACCAACTCATCCCTTATCCACTAAAGGTGTGAGGCGTGGCTTAAATTGTGCATGGAGAGATTTCATGAGAAACCTTTTCTCATGTAATAAATGGGGCATAAAAAAAGGGATAAGGTGCAAAGATTGATTGCCCATTCAAATTCAAACTTTATTTTGAATTTGAATGGCCAACCAATCATCCTTATCCATTCATTTGGCACATTAAAGTGGGGCATGGAGAGGGCTTGGTGTGAGAAAATAATTCATGAGAAGTTTCTTCTCATGAATTCAAATGGGTGCAATGGAAGTGAGGTGGCGCATGGAGATTGGGTCAAGGTGGTTTAATTATTTAAACCAACCTAATTGAACCAAATAATTTAGGTCTAATTAGACTAATTTAAATCCAACTAAATTAGACTTAATTAGGCTCAATAAAATCCTAATCAAATCAAAAATTGATTAAGCCCAACCCCTGATCAAATCAGGGACCAAACCATCTCGACGATTAAGTCAACTCTTAACCTAATCGGTCAAACTCAACTGAATCCAATTCAATTGGACTTGATCCAAAAATAATTAATCAATCATATTGAGTTAATTAGTGATCAAATCACTAATTAAACCTCTCATAAATACTGAGTCCAAATTTGATGGGCAATCGGGCATCAGAATTCATCGATATGTAATCCTGATCGAAAAATCCCAACCAGTGGGACTCTTGACGTCGGTACCCATAATGTGTGAAACTTGTGATCAAAGAATCCTAATTTTTGATCATTGAGTCCCAAACATGTAGGATTCTACACCAGCCATCAGATCAGATAGGAACCTCTAATGTGTGTGACCCCGTAGGTTGGAACCTAAGCTGGTAGCACAGGAACCAATTCCTGTACTAATCGAAGTGACCATCTAGCAATGATACCCGACGTCCGGATAGGTCAAAGAGTCACAATCGTAATACTTAGAACCTACATGAATATGGTTACTGTATAATTCATCCTTTTGACCCCTGTGTTTAGGATGACTCAGGGTTAAACTGTCTACCCTGATCAGATCATCCGAATCATGCTTGTTGGTGCAGAATTCCGTCGAAGTCGGAGAAGCTGGAGCTGGGATGACCGCGGCCGCCGCAGGGACCTGCAAAGAAAATCTAAACCAGAGTTGGAGGTTCTCCGGCAAGACCCTCCGATGCTCAAGTCAGTACTCTGCTTCAACAGAAATAGAGTGCTCGAGCTGAAGTTTTGGTAGAGTTTCGAGATAGAGTTATCAGCTTTTAGAAGAACATGTCTGGGGGTTCCTTATTTATAAACGGAGGGTGTAACTGACTGACAGCGACATCTGTAACTGTCAGGTAGTGGATCGCTCAGAGCCGCATGGAGTTTGTTACAGAGAGTAGTGGCGTCAGGGGTCGTTCAGGGCCATGTGGAGTTCGTTGCGGAGAGTGGAGTGGTGTCCATTGTCGGGACTTGCCAGAGAGTGGTGGAGCTGCATGAAATCTATTGCAGGGAGTGGAGCAGGAGGGCGGCTCTTGTCGTGACTCATCAGAGAGTGGTGGAGCCGCATGAAATCTGTTGCAGGGAGTGGAGCAGGAGGGCGGCTCTTGTCGTGACTTGTCAGAGAGCTCTGATCCATCGGCTGGAGCTCGACTGGGACATCTGATGGAGTGGAATGGCTCTCTATTATTGATCTGGGAGAAGCTCGGATGTCTTCGAAGCTGCTGACGAGTCTACTATTGTAGGGTGGCTTAGGTGTTAATACTATGAGTGGGAGTCACCTGCCGCAGAAGCTCGGATAGAAACTTTCTGTTGGCGAAGCCCGGTAGGAATCCGATTGTTGGAGAAGTCTGTCTGGGATTCGCCCGATGCGAAAACTCACCTGTAGATGATCCGTTGGGGAAGTTCGATTTTATGAAGGATCTGGTGGAGGGTCGGTCGGTGATGGACTTCGGATGGCGTTGGGGAGGTTCGACAGACATCAGAGGTGATCGGTCGTTGTAGGAATCCAACTGATGGAGCCCGATCGTCGTAGAAGCTCATCCAATATCCAACCGCTATGGAGGTTCGGTCGAAGTCTGGTTCTCGTAGAAGGCTGAAAGGAGACCGCTTATTGTAGAAGCTCGATTGAAGGTCAGTTGTCGTGGGAGCTTGGAGTAGCGACCTGGCCGATGAGTCCTGTCCAATTGTAGAAGCTCGATCGAAGATCGGTTGTCGTGGGACCCGACTACGAAGAAGCTCAGCTGAAGTCTACTTGTAATGGAAGTTCGAGAGGAATATGTTTACAGCAGAGGCTCGGATGGGATTTGCTTACGGTTGGGATCCGAGGTAGCCGTCCGCTGTAAGGGTTCGGAGTAGACTGCTCGCAGCAGGAGTTTGGGGCAGACCACTCGTAGTGGAAGTTCAAAGCAGGTCACTCATGGTAGAAGTTTGGCTATTGCAGGAGCTCGACTGGAATCCTAAAGGCGGTCGACCACCGTAGAAATATGGAAGGAGCCCGGTTACTGTAGAAATCTTGCTGTCAGGGAAGCTCGGATGCTGACGAAGCCCGAAAGAAGTTCTGAGGTAGTCGATTGCTGTAGAAGGATGGCTAATAGCGAGGCTCAGAGGGCTCTTGGGGTGGCTCGATGGGTGAACACTGAGGCCCATCATCGAAGAAGTCCGGATGGTCGAGGGAGTTCAGAGGGGCATCACGTACAAGGTCGGGAGTCGGAGGAGCCCCGAAGGGTCAGCCCTCTGCAGACTTCAGTCGGGGGGCACTTTATACCCAATAGTGCTCAACTCAAACAGTCCTGTGACTCCTCACAAGGACTACCCTGGCCAAGGTTTTGCTAAATTGAAACACGACTGTAAACAGCTCTTAAACTGGAGTGGTCAATCCCATCTTGACACACGCACCGACAAGTCAAGTACTTGACTACACCCAGCAGCCTTCCGTCACTGAATTAGAAATTCAGGTAGTCCTGTGCCTAAGTGCAGTGAGTTGCTTGCAAGTCACTGTGGCGGTCTCAGGTCGGAGGGACATTTATACCCATATTCCATCGGAGCAAATCTTGACAGCAGAAATAGCTCCAGAGTCGGTCACGTTCAGTGCAGATGTACCCTTACATCTCACCTGTATGCCATATCAGTATCTCCACACTCATTGGTTAAGAGGACAACCAACCTATATGGCACACAACGACCTATGCTTGATAAGCATTGTCATCCTTGGTAACAACGTATCATTTGGTCGCAAATAGATTTAAAGACTAAACGACAAATTCTTTTTTGTCGAGTCTAAATAGTCCTAAGGACTTCACCACAACATAGGAGTTCATTAGAAGATGAAATATTTTGTGATAAAAAATACCAAAATAATTTTTATTAATTTATAATTCTTGTACATATATAAAAATGAGCACAACCATCAACCGGCTGACGATTGGCTTTGGAACACTATTCCCAACAATCTCCCACTTGGCCTAAAGCCAATCGGTGCAGTATCTAATACCCATCTTCGACTTGTAGTTGTCGAACTCCTTCACCGCAATGGCTTTAGTGAATGGATCGGCCAGGTTCTCCTTCCTGTCGATCTTCTGAAGATCGACGTCACCTCGATCCATAATTTTTCAGATGAGATGGTAGCAGCACAGAATATGCTTCATCCACTAGTGTGTCTTTGGTTCCTTCGTCTAAGCAATGGCTCCAGAGCTATCACAGTAGAGCAGAACTGGACCAACAAGGGAGGGTGCTACTCTGAGCTCGATGATGAATTTTCTCAGCCACACCGCTTCTTTGGCAGCATCTGATGCAGCGACATACTACACCTCGCAAACTGAATCAGCCACTGTGTGCTGCTTGAAACTTTTTCAGCAAATAGCCCCACCATTAAGGGTAAAAATAAATCCCGACACACTTTTACTGTCATCATGATCAGACTGGAAACTAGAGTCTGTAAACCCTATAAGTCTCAAGTCCGATTCACCATAAACAAGCCACTGGTCTTTAGTATTTTTTAAATACTTCAGGATGGTTTTAACAACCTTCCAGTGATTCTCTCTTGAATCAGATTGGTATCCACTCACTACCCCTAGTGAGTATGCCACATCTGATCGTGTACATGTCATGGCGTACATGATAGATCCCACTGTCGAAGCATATGGAATCCTACCCATACACTCTCTCTCTTGAGGTGTTGTCAGACAATCTCTCTTCGAGAGAGAAATTCCATAGCCTATCGAAAGATAGCCTTTCTTGGAATTCTCCATGCTGAACCTCTTCAGCATAGTATCAATGTACGTGGACTGAGATAAACCAAGCAACCTTTTAGATCTATCCCTATAGATCCTCATCCCTAGGATGTAGGAAGCTTCTCCCAGATCCTTCATGGAGAACTGTGACAATAACCAAATCTTTATTCCCTGTAATGCAGGGACATCATTCTCGATTAAGAGAATGTCATCCACATACAATACAAGAAATACTACTACTGGACCATTAGCCCACTTATAAATGCAGGGCTCTTCTCCATTTTTAACGAAGCCATACATCTTGATCATCTTATCAAAATGTATGTTCCAACTCTGTGATGCCTGCTTAAGTCCATAAATGGATCTCTGTAGCCTGCACACCTTAGACTCATCTATGGACATGAATCCTTCAGGTTGTATCATATACACCTCTTCATCCATCTCTCTATTTAGGAAAGCTGTCTTCATATCCATTTGTCAGATTTCATAGTCCAGATGGGCAGCTATTGCAAGCATAATCCGAATGAATTTGAGTATTTCTACAGGAGAAAACGTCTCGTCATAGTCTATACCATAATGTTGATGATATTCCTTGGCAACCAGACGGGCTTTATAGGTTTCCACCTTTCCGTCTGCGCCTCTCTTCCTCTTGAAGACCCACTTACACCCTATGGGTTTTACTTTTTCGGGTAGGTCAACCAATGTCCACACATCGTTGACCTTCATGGACTCCATTTCGGATTTCATGGCCTCTAGCCATTTCTCAGAGTTGGATCTCTTCATTGCATCCATGTAGGTGATCGAATCCTCATCGTTTTCATCAAGATCGATAGGATCGTTGTCCCAGATCAAGAAACCATAGTATCTGTCCGGTTGAAGTGGTACTCTACCCGATTGCCTTAACGATGCTTGAACAATGGGCTCCGGATCTGATCTAATCAAATCTAGTTCAGGTTTAGCAACTTGTGTCAGTTTTTTCACCTGTTGAACTTCATCAAGTTCGACCTTAGAGGCAACAGTCCCTTCACCAAGGAACTTCTTTTCCAAAAAGATTGCCTTAAGGCTGACAAACACTTTTTGCTCATCAGCTAGGTAGAAGTAATACCCTTTGGTCTCTTTTGGGTACCTTATAAAATTACACTTGTCAGACCTAGATCCAAGCTTGTCCGTAATTAAACATTTAACATAAGCCAGACCCCCCAAACCCTAAGGTACGAGAGTACTGGCTTACATCCTATCCATATCTCATATGGAATTTTGGTTATAGACTTACTCGAAACTCTATTTAGAAGATAACAAGCCGATTCGAGTGCATATCTCCAAAGGGAGATTGGCAGACCAGCAAACCCCATCATGGATCGAACCATGTCCAACAAGGTCCAATTCCTCCTTTCAGATACACCATTATGTTGTGGTGTTCCAGGAGGAGTCCACTGAGAGAGAATCCCATTCTCCCCAAGATATGTCAGAAAATTATTGGAAAGGTATTCACCTCCTCGATAAGATCGAAGAGTTTTAATACACTTTCCAGTTTATTTTTCTACCTCATTTCGGAATAGTTTGAACATTTCAAATGACTCCGACTTTTGCTTCATTAAATAGACATACCCATACCTCGATAGGTCATCTGTGAAGGTTATGAAGTAGAAATATCCACCTCTTGCACTTGAGCTCATAGGTCCACATACATCAGAATGTACCAGAGCCAAGAGCTCACTGGCTCGCTCACCTTTTCCAGTAAAAGGTGACTTGGTCATTTTACCAAGAAGACAGGACTCACAGGTTGGAAGTGATTCACAATCACCTACTTCAAGAATTTCTTCTTGAGCCAATCTATTTATCCTGTTCTTATTGATATGACCTAGCCTACAGTGCCAAAGGTAGACTTCTGACACATTATCTATTCTAGGGTGTTTACCGGAGGTTTGAACCACATTAACAGGTTGTGATAGAAAGTAAATTACATTATTAAGTTGTCCAACAAACATTTTAACACCATTCAAAATGATATTGCATACATTTCCTTTTATTAAAAATTGATAACCGTTCATGGCCAAAAGGCCTACAGAAATAATATTTAATAAAAAGCTTGGACAATAGTGACATTGACTCAGAATTACGTTTCGAGAATTGATTACAAGGTTCATGATTCTTAATGTTAGAACTGGAACTTTGCTTCCATCTCCAATATTTAGGAACCTCTCACCTTCATCAAATCTTCTACTAACCTGCAGACCCTGCATCGAATTGCAAATATGATAAGGGCTTTCGGTATCCAATACCCAGGCAGTAGTATCACAAATAAAAAAATTGCAAGGTGTTATCATATAAGTACCTTCTTCTTCAGCCTGTTCGGATCCAAGGAAGCAATGTATAGAGGACAGTTCCTCTTCCAGTGCTCCTGCTTCTTACAAAAGAAGCACTCCACCTGGCTTTGGTCGGGCTTGCGCTTCTTGGTCTGACCCTGTGCAGACATCCCAGCATGCAGCTGCACCTTCTTATTCTTCTTCTTCTTGTTCTTCTTCTTCCCTTTCTTAAAGGGTCGACGACCAGAAGAAGTCCCTCCCACAACATTCATCGACTCCTTATGGAGCTGTTGATCTTGCTCAAAGTTCTGCAGCAATCCCAACAAGCCGTGGTAGTTCACTGTAGGCTTTGTCATCCAAAAATGAGTAAGGAAGGGGAGGAAGGACTTGAGCAATGAATTAAGGATCGCATCCTTACTGAGCTGCTTGTGCAAGGGAAAGTCCAGTTTACTTAGGTGCTCAATCATTTCGATCATGTACAGTACATGATCAGTGACTGAGGCTCCATCCCTCATTCGAGCATTGAAAATGGCACAACTAGTTTTGTGCCTTTCAACATCGTCAGGCGTGCCAAAGGAGTCGTTCAACATTTGAAGCATCTCCTGTGGTTGGGCATTCTCAAACCTGCGGCTGAACTCATCATTCATTGCCGCCAGCATAATGCACCGAATGGTGGTGCGGTCATTGAGCCACTTCTGGTAAGTATCTCGGACCGTTCCTCGAGCGTTCGGGACTGGCTCCTCAGGTGCAGGATCCGTTACTACATAAAGGATCCGCTCATGCTCAAGGACGATTTTTAATTTTTGATACCAGCTATCAAAATTAGGTCCCATGAGCTTGTCATTGTCTAATAATGACCGGAGGGACAGAGTTGTGGCCATAGCTGCATAAAGGAAAACCAGACCTATATTAGTACATAAATTATAAATACTAAAGACTTGGACTTTAGTTTAAAGTTTCTCCCAGTATTTTTATGAATTGGTAGTCTCAACCTCCAATTCAAGGAATTACTTTAATTCCTTAGTGGGTACTAGAATTCACACAGACTACACACGAGCCCAACTTTGGTTGGTCAACCCATGTGCATCTATGGGTAGGTTCATAATCAGTTGTTTCTCTAAACAACTTCTAGTAATTAATTTTGCCCCAGAACCTAATCAGTAGGCTTTGGCCTCCACTGAAAAAATCTGGTTAGGTCCAACCATTAACATGATTTGATTTGGTGAATCGGACCAATAAATGATCAAGCCCGACTTTGGTCGGCCAACCTAACCACCATCAGAAAGACTCAAACCAAATTATCATACTATGAATGATAATTTCATTAGTCAATAAGCACCAGGCCTTTGGGCCTCCAATGATTATTAAACTAATGGACTCATTATGACTCACTTAATGGGAGGCTATGACTTAGTTATCAATATAACTTAATCATTTTTAGGACCTAATAATTTTTGAGGATTTTATTAAAGAATAGATGAGAAGATAACTTACCAGCCAATTTCAATCCTTCCACTGACTTCACCAAGTCAGATTAAAAAAAATTTAATTAAGCCAGCATTAGGAGCACCTAAATCAGTCAAACTGATTTATCTAATGACATGGGTGAGCCCTAATCACCAAGTGATCTAATCAAAACCTAATTCACCAGGTTGGCCAGGTAAGTGAGATCAGTGGTGGGGATAAGCCATTAACTCGTCAGAGATCGAATCACTGCGAGTAGCTCCCGCTTAAAAACCACTGGTCAAACTGCCAAACTTACCTTAGACACCAACCGGTTCATTAGTTTTAATTTGATCAACTTAGTAAATAGGGTTCCACCGCATAGCCATGAATTAAGTCCATCTTGGTCTAGTTAAAGACATGGACCCATTCAACTACAACTATTGGAGTTGAGTCTAGAGTATCCTTGACCTAATCTAATTCAACTTTTGATTAGATTTGATCAATTACTCTAATTTAGTTCATTTCTTTAAGCTAACCTTAGATCTAACCCAATTATAAACCTAATCCATCTAACCCATTGACCCACAAGTTTATGCAATTATCTTAGGTCTTAATTCATAATTCTAGACCAACTAGACAATACTTAATTCTTTTAATTAAGTATTTGGACTGATAGGTCAGGGTTTGGCATTTCGAAAATAATTTTCAAATTTGAAAGGTTTTATTTTCTGTTCACCAAATATGTTGACTCATTTCACAAATAGATCAGTACATTTCATAAATAGCAATCCTATTGCTAATTACATAACAAAAAATAACTCAATCAAAATAAATCATGAATATTTCTTTCGCTACTTCATCTGCATGGGATATAATCGCATCGGCACCCCTACCGCCATAGGAGACTCCATCGAATAGGAAGAGAGGGCCTTTAAACCCTACTTTTCTCCTATGATCGGACGACCTTGGCAACCAACCCAATTCGATTACTTGCTACTTCGATCAAGTATATCTAAATGTATCAATTTCAAAATTTAAATTTTGAATTTCAAATTTTAAATTTTGAATTTCAAATTTCAAATTTCAAATAAATTTTAATTTTCAAATTTTCAAATTTTTGAATTTTAAATTTTGAATTTCAAATTTCGAATTTTAAATTTTGAATTTTAAATTTGAAATTTCAACCAAATTTCAAATTTCAAATTTTGAATTTTAAATTTTTGAATTTTGAATTTCAAATTTCAAAATTCAGATTTCAAATTTTCAATTTTAAATTTTTAAATTTTGAATTTCGAACAACTTTCAAAATTCAAATTTCAAATTTCAAATTTTAAATTTTTGAATTTTGAATTTCAAATTTTTTTGAGTTTTGAATTTCGAACAACTTTCAAAATTTAAATTTTAAATTTAAACTTTTAGATTACAACTTAATCTACACATGTAAATATATATATCATATCTAAGAACCCGCTCTGATACCATTTATGAGAAAATTCAGGACAGGGGTAAAATGGTAATTTTAATTTTTTTCAAAATTATGATTTTACAGCAAAAAATATTAATTAATCTAATTAATTAACATAAATTTACCTACACTAGGATCTAAATATGGTATATAACATGCATTCATTTAAATTTGAATTTCAAATTCAAACAGTAAACACTTTATTGTAATGTGTTCAGAACACAATACCTTTGTGCGGGTAGTAGATCACCATAATTTGATCATCGTCGGGAGAGTCTGATCATCGTGATGCAGCCACACAGTATGTCTGATCTCGGTGGATCGTCCACACGAAGCTCCCGATCTGACCGACTCCTCACGAGTGCTAGCTCGTTGTAGAACCCTTTTGATGGCCGATGCTCATCGAACTCCTTCGATCGATGTCTGTTGATTTTTCAGATGCTCCAGATCATCAACAGACGTGCTTGAGAGGATGTTGAAGATCTTCTAAAAATTTTGTGGGCTCACGACACTCGTAGCTCACTTTCTCACTTTCCGAACCTCAGGCTAAAACTCTAGAGAACTCACTGGAAACCTTGCACCCACTTTTCTTCCTTTTCTTTCTTTTTCTCTTGGAAGGATATGGACTTCCTTCTCACGCACAAGACTTCTCACGTCCCAAAATTTTTCTCCAAAAATCTTCTTCTTACACGCCCCACTCTTCTCCTCCTTTTATAACAACATCAAATGTCTTATCCAAAAGAAAGGATAAAGATGAGTAATTGCACATTTGAATTCAAATCAAATTTTGAATTTAAATGGACACCAACTCATCCCTTATCCACTAAAGGCATAAGGCATGGCTTAAATTGTGCATGGAGAGATTTCATGAGAAACCTTTTCTCATGTAATAAATGGGGCGTAAAAAAAGGGATAAGGTGCAAAGATTGCTTGTCCATTCAAATTCAAACTTTATTTTGAATTTGAATGGCCAACCAATCATCCTTATCCATTCATTTGGCACATTAAAGTGGGGCATGGAGAGGGCTTGATGTGAGAAAATAATTCATGAGAAGTTCCTTCTTATGAATTCAAATGGGTGCAATGGAAGTGAGGTGGCGCATGGAGATTGGGTCAAGGTGGTTTAATTATTTAAACCAACCTAATTGAACCAAATAATTTAGGTCCAATTAGACTAATTTAAACCCAACTAAATTAGGTTTAATTAGGCTCAATAAAATATTAATCAAATCAAGAATTGACTAAGCCCAATCCCTGATCAAATCAGGGACCAACCATCTCGACGATTAGGTCAACTCTTAACCTAATTGGGTCCAACCCAACTGAATCCAATTCAATTGGACTTGATCCAAAAATAATTACTCAATCAAATTGAGTTAATTAGTGATCAAATCACTAATTAAATCTCTCATAAATACTGAATCCAAATTCGATGGGCAATCAGGCATCAGAATTCATCGATATGTAACCCTGATCGAAAAGTCACAACCAGTGGGACTCTTGACCCCGGTACCCATTAGTGTGTGGAACTCGTGATCAGAGAATCCTGATTCTCAATCACTGAGTCCCAAACATATAAAATTTTACACCAGCCATCAGATCAGATAGGAACATCTAATGTGTGTGACCCCATAGGTTTGAATCTAAGCCAGTAGCATAGGAACCAATTTCTGTACTAATCGAAGTGACCATCTAACAATGATACCCGACGTCCGGATAGGTCGAAGAGTCACAATCGCAACACTTAGAACCTACATAAATATGGTTACTGTATAATTCATCCTTTTGACCCCTGTGTTTAGGATGACTCAGGGTTAAACTGTCAACCCTGATCAGGTCATCCGAATTGTGCTCAACTCAAACAGTCCTGTGACTCCTCACAAAGACTACCCTGGCCAAGGTTTTGCTAAATTGAAACACGACTGTACGCAGCTCCTAAACTGGAGTGGTCAATCCCATCTTGACACACACACCGACAAGTCAAGTACTTGACTACACCCAGTAGCCTTCCGTCACTGAATTAGAAATTCAGGTAGTCCAGTGCCTAAGTACAGTGAGTTGCTTGCAAGTCACCATGGTGGTCTCAGGTCGGAGGGATATTTATATCCATATTCCATCAGAGCAAATCTTGACAGCAGAAATAGCTCCGGAGTCGGTCATGTTCAGTACAGATGTACCCTTACATCTCATCTGTATGCCATACCAGTATCTTCACACTCATTGGTTAAGAGGACAACCAACCTATATGGCACACAACGACCTATGCTTGATAAACGTTGTCATCCTTGGTAACAACGTATCATTTGGTTGCGAACAGATTTAAGGACTAAACGATAAATCCTCCTTTATCGAGTCTAAATTGTCCTAAGGACTTCACCACAACATAGGAGTTCATTAGAAGATGAAACATTTTGTGATGAAAAATGCCAAAATAATTTTTATTAATTCATAATTTATGTACATATACAAAAATGAGCACAACCGTCAACAGGTTGATGATTGGCTTTGAGACACTATTCCCAATAAATGGGTCATACTAGTGAGACCTAAAATCCTAAAATCTTAATCTAAAATATTCTTAGTCGTAGGAGCATTGAGTCAGAGACCAATATTTTGGATAGACTGGCACATCCATGTATGCTCAATGAAGAGGGTGGCAGATCTCACTAGCCACTTGTGTGAGACACTAATACAAGGATGTGGGTGCTCATTTGAGAAATGAGTTCACTAAATTGACTCGATGAAAGAGAACATCTTATGAAAGTCTTATTTGTATGTCAAAGATGGTTCTCTAAGTGGGAGTTGTGCAAGTGATCCTTAGACCTGAAACCACCATGGAATCTTATGCACATGAACCCATATTTTGGTTCATACCCAGGCATCGTATTAAGATATGTATGGGGTGTTCTGGATATGGTGGAGTGTATATGAAGGTTGTGAGTAGGTCAATATGGAATTGATCACTCCTTGTAAGAGGAGATCGCATCCTGTGTATTCTCAACCTAGATGACTCAGAAAAGTCTTTTGACCAAAAGCAAGAAGAAGATTAGAAAGAGTTTCTAATTCTTCTTCATTGGAGTCATCATTGGTTAATTGAGAATCGATATGAATATGTGTTTGAGTTTGACATGATTCCATACTCATGAACATATTCAGGGTGCAAAGATGAGCGAAGGATTGAATTGCACGGTAATTTACCACTGAAGGGTATATTTTATATTTTTATCAAATTTTACATCTTCTGGATAGTCATGATACATTGCTAGATGTCAATCTTGACTTATAAATTTTTGATCGAATTAAAGAGTTTAATTCGATCGTCAATTAGAAAAGATTCTAATTGTTGAACTCGGGTTAGCTCGATTGGACCTAAATCGATTAGATTGAAATCTAATCAAATTTGGTCAACTTATATCCAGACTTACTACTGGCTAGATGTGAAACCCAATGGGTCACACACATATAAAAATTGGTCAAGGACCTTTTTGAAAAAGGTTGATTGAAATTTTGGATTTAATCAGGGTTTCGGTAAGCATGCTAGCATGTGTGGAAACCCTTGCTCCTTTGGAGACTAATTTGGTCCCATCCCTTGCTAATTAGCTAGCCCAATTTGGTAGATATTTGGGATAGGTCATAATACCTAGAAGTAGCTCAAATTGGGGCACCACATCCCATGTTAATGCCAAATATAAAGAGTCCAAGTTGTGGTGGACTCTTAGTGTAAAACAGGTTCTGCCTACAAGTGTTGGCATGGGCAGAAGAAAAAATTTATTTTTTTATGGGATTAAATTATGTGTGATAGCTTCCATTATCCTCTATCCTCTGTTGCACATCTCAAAGTATGAGATATATTTTTTCTAGAATTTATGGGGTAGATAAAAAAATTGGAAAAAGAAGGATGTCTCGCATGTGCGTGCAAAAGTGTCGCATCTCTCCATGATTTGGAGAGTTCTTATCCCAAACAAATGCTTTCAGATTAAAATGATTTTTGGTGATGACATTTTCCACTTTATAAGATATTTTTGATAATTTTTTTGGAATTTTTTCAGACTTATCTAATGCCAAACGAATGCCATAAGTCGATCCTGATGCCTGCATGCATGGTGATCAGCACTCGCATGAAGAGGTGTGAGGATAGTATCCTTCCATGAGAATTTTATTACTATTTTTGATTTTTTGAAATTTAGATTAAATTCTCAATCCACATGAATGTTTTAGAATTTTTTTTATTTGAGAAGGGATGTGAAAACATCTCTTCTTTGGTTGCACGCATGCAGACCAGGGTGCTGATTGATGTATCATGGATAAGAGTCCTTCTGCTTGAAGGAACTCTTATCTCTAATAATCAGATCAGATATGCCTTTTGGATAAGGCATGTCTCTCTCTTTTGGCATCCCTCTGATGGCTGTAAATAGGTCAGGGTGCTAGGTATCCGATGAATCTAAGAGAGGTTTCCAATTTTTCTCCTGTTGCTCTCCTTTCTTTCTTGCAATCTATCTTAGTTTTAGGACAAGGCTTTGGGATTTAAGATAAAGCCTTATCTGGTCCTAACAAGGGTTGTAAGGATTCTAAAGAAGGAGAATCAAAAGTTTAGAGGAGGTTCTAAGAGGGTGAGGTCAGGTTCTTGAAGAAACTTGACCGGTACGAGGCTAGTCGAGTTCTAGGGGCTAGGACTCTTGAAGCAAGGTGAAGGAGTGCTGTCTTTGGTTCAATTTTTGTGTGGATCATCATTGGATGCTTTATAGAAATTGAGATTAGTGCTACAGGTATTCTTCTTATCCTAATTTATATTTATTATGCTTTGAAAAAATTTTAAACACCTAACCCTTTCGCTGTGCCACCGAAACCCAACAGGCATATGGTCACGTTCAATACGAATGTACTCCTATATTTTATCTACATGCCATAACAGTATCTCCACACTCTTTAGTTAAGAGAACAATCAACTCATATGGTACACAACGACCTATACTTGATATCTCTATCGTCATAGTAATAGCATATCATTTGGTCACAAATAATTTTAAGGACTTAATGATAAAGTCTCCTTTATCGATTAATATATATAGTCCTAAGGACTTCATTATAACACAGAAGTTTAAAGATGATCAATTTGTAAAAAAAATATCAAATAATTTTTATTAATAAAAATTCATATACAGTTTACAAGATGAGTACAATCATCTAACGATTAGCTTTGGAACATATTTTTCAATAACTCCCACTTGGAGTAAAGCCAATTGGTACAGTATCATATACTCATCTTCTATTTGTGGTCATCAAACTCCTTGATTTGGAGAGCTTTAGTAAATAGGTCGGCCAAATTCTCCCTTTCATCGATCTTTTGAAGGTCGACGTCACCTCGATCAACGATCTCTCGGATAAGGTGATAACGACGCAGAATATATTTGGTGCACTAATGGGATCTCGACTACTTGGCTTGAGCAATGGCTCTAGTATTATTGCAGTATAATAAGACAGGGCCATCAATGGAGGGTGCCACTCTGAGCTCATCGATAAACTTTCACAACCATACAGCTTCCTTCGCAGCATCGGATGCTGCGATATACTCTTTTCCCAAACAAAGTCTGCCATAGTATTCTGCTTGGAATATTTCTAGCAGATTGCTTCACCATTTAGGATAAAAATATAACCCAACACACTCTTACTATTGTCATGGTCTAACTGAAAGTTGGAGTCGGTGAACCCCACAAGTTTCAAGTCAGTTTCACCATACACAAGCCACAGGTCCTTAGTATTTTCTAAATACTTAAGAATGGTCTTTACGACCTTCCAGTGATTTTCTCTTGGATCAGACTGGTATCTACTCACTACCCCTATGAGTATGCCACGTCTGGTCTCGTACATGTCATGGCGTACATAATAGAACCCACTGCTGAAGCATATGGAACTCTACTCATACGCTCTCTCTCTTGAGGAGTTGTCGAACAATCTCCCTTCGAAAGAAAAATTCCTTGGCCTATCGGAAGATCGCCCTTCTTAAAATTTTCGATGCTGAACCATTTCAGCATAGTATCTATGTACGTGGATTGAGAGAGCCTGAGCAGCCTCTTAGATCTATCCCTATAGATCTTCATCCTTAGGATGTAGGTTGTTTCTCCCAGATCCTTCATGGAGAATTATGACGACAGCCACAATTTTATTCTCTGTAATGCAGGGACATCATTTTTGATTAAGAGAATGTCATCCACATACAACACAAAAAATATAATTATCGAACCATTTGCCCACTTATATATGCAGGGTTCCTCTCCATTCCTAAAGCTATACATTCTAATCATCTTATCAAAATGTATGTTCCAACTCTGAGATGCTTGCTTCAATCTATAAATGGATCTCTGAAGCTTGCACACCTTGGACTCATCTGTACATATGAACCCTTCAGGTTATATCATATACACCTCTTCGTTCAGCTCTCCATTTAGGAAAGCTGTCTTCACTCCATTTGTCAGACTTCATAGTCTAGATATGCTGCTATCGCAAGCCTGATCCGAATAGATTTGAGCATTGCCACAGAAAAAAATATCTCGTCATAGTCAATATCATAATGCTGATGATAAAGCTTGGCAACCAAATGGGCTTTATAGGTCTCCACCTTTTCGTCTACGCCCCTCTTCCTCTTGAAGACCCACTTACACCCTATGGGCTTTACCCCTTTAGGTGGGTCAACTAATGTCCAAACATCGATGACCTTCATGAACTCCATTTCAGATCTCATGGCTTCAAGCCATTTATCAGAGTTGGATGTCAGCATTGCATTCATGTAGGTGATCGGATCTTCATCGTTCTCATCGAGTTCGATAGGATCTCCATCCTGGACTAAGAAACCTATATATCTGTCTAACTGATGTGGTATTCTATCAGATCGTCTTAAGGATGTTTGTTCATTAGGCTCCAGGTTTGATCTCATCAAATTCAATTCAATTTTAATCATTGGTGTCAGTTCTTCTACCTGTTAAACTTCATCAAGCTTGATTTTAGAGGCACTTTTTCCTTCACTAAAGAATTTTTTTTCCAAAAAATGTGTCTTACTGCTAACAAACACCTTTTGTTCAGTAGACAGATAAAAGTAATATCCCCTCGTTTCCTTGGAGTACCCTATGAAATTACACTTATCAGACTTAGGATTGAGCTTGTCAGTTTATAATCATTTAACATAAGCTGGACACCCCCAGACCTTAAAGTAAGAGAGGTTCGTCCTATGTCCTGATCATATCTCATATGGTGTCTTACTAACTGACTTGCTTGGAACATTATTGAGCATAAGACAGATTGTTTCAAGTGCATATCCTCAAAAAGAGATCAGCAGAGTTGCAAACACCATCATTGACCGACCCATGTCCAATAAAGTTCGATTCCTCCTTTCTGAGATGCCATTAAGCTGTGGTGTCCCTAAAGGGGTCCATAGGGAGAGAATTCCATTCTCTCCTAGATATATCAGAAATTCATTGAAATGGTATTCACCTCCTCGGTCAGATCGAAAAGTTTTAATACTTTTTTTAATTTGTTTCTCTACTTCCTTATGGAACCGTTTGAATATTTCAAATGATTCAGACTTGTGTTTTATCAAGTAGACATACCCATACCTAGATAGGTTGTCTGTGAACGTGATGAAGTAGCTATACCCTCCTCTGGCACATGTGCTCATGGGTCCATATTTATCGGTATGTATCAGACCCAACACATCACTGACTCGTTCACCTTTTTCAATAAAAGGTGACTTGGTCATCTTTCCAAGCAATCAAGACTCATAGGTGGTAACGATTCATAATCGTGTTTATCAAGAATTCCTTCTTGAGCCAACTTATTTATCCTATTCTTGTTGATATGACCTAGCCTTCAATGCCAAAAGTAGGCATCTATGACATCATCTACTTTAGGGTGATTATTTGAAATGTACATTACATTAGGCCTAGATACAATATAGATACCATTGTTCCACTGTTCACGTAAAATTGTAACACCATTCAAAATGATATCACCAAAGTTTTTCTTTATTGATATTTCATAATTTGAATTGGCCAAAGGGCTTACAGAAATAACATTTAAAAGAAAACTAGGACAGTAATGATGCTCATTAAGAACAATATACTGAGACTCAAATACAAACTTGATGATTCCTAAAGCTAGAACTGGAACTGATCTTCCATCTCTAACATTCAGGAATCTCTCACTTTCTCCAAAACTCCTAGTGACCTGAAGACCCTGCAATGAATTTCAAATATGAATAGGGCTTCTAGTATCCAATATCCAGGTCATTGTATCTATAAGAGAGAAGTTACAAGGTGTTATCATATAAGTACCTTATCCAACAACTGATTGCTTCTTCTTCTTCTTTGGCCTGTTTGGATCAAGAAAAATGATATACTGAGGATAATTTCTCTTCCAGTGACCCTGCTTCTTATAAAAAAAGCACTCGGTCTGACTTTGATCAGCCTTGAGCTTAAATTTCTAAGACTGACTCCCAGCATCAGACACCTTCTTATTCTTCTTCTTCTTCCCTTTCTTAAAAGGACAATGACTATTTGAAGAAGATTCTCCCACTAGATTCACTGTCTCCTTGTGGAGCTGGTGATCTTTCTCAAAAGTCTGTAGCAACCCCAACAGATCGTGACAGTTGACTACAAACTTCGTTATTCTGAAATGACAGAGGAACGGTAAGTAAGACTTGAAAAAAGAGTTTAGGATCGTATCTTTCTCCAGCTCGATCATGTACAATACATGATCGGTAATAGATGCACCCTCCCTCATCCGGGTATTGAAAATGATGCGACTAGTCTTATGCCGCTCAACATCGTTAGGAGTACCAAAGAAATCCCTCAACACTTGATGCATTTCCTCTGGCTGAGCTTCTTCAAACATTCGACTGAACTTGTCGTTCATGGAGGCCCGCATGATGCAACGAATCATGGTGCGATCATTAAGCCACCTTAAATAAGTATCTCGGACCGCTCCTCAGGCATTAGGAGCAGGCTCCTCAGGTGCCAGATCTGTTATCACATAAAGGATCCACTCATGCTCCAGGACAATCTTTAATTTTTGATATCAATTATCAAAATTCGGTCCAGTAAGCTTCTCACTATCTAACAGTGATCGAAGTGACAAATTTGAGGCCATATCTACACACACAAAGAAAGAACAAAGCCTAATTAGTATATGAATTTAATAATCCTAAAAATTTGAACTTTAGTCTAAAGGACCTCCTACTATTTTATACAAATTGGTAGCCTCTACCTCCAATTCGAAGAATTACCTTAATTTCTTAGGAGTACTAGAATCCACACAGACTATATATAGGCCTGAGGATGGCTCGGTCAATCCAAATGCACCTATGGGTAGGTTCTCAACCAATTATTTTTTAAAACAACTTTTAGTATTTAATTTAGCCCCAGATTTCAATTCAGTAGGCGATGGGCCTCCACTAAAAATTTTAGTTAAGTCAAACCATTAACATGAACCTACTCAGTGATTCTACCTAATAAGTGATCAGGCCCGAGGATGGCTCAGCCAACCCAACCATCATCAGATAGTTCATCAGAGTCACCATATGATGAATGATAATTCCATCATTTAGAGAGAACATTAGACGAATGGTGCCTGCAATGTCAATCAAAAATAATAGGCCCATCATCACTCACCTTAATGGGAGGCTATGATCTAGTTATCACCATAACCAACTCATTTTAAGGACCTAATAATTTAGAAAATTTAATCAATTTAGAGAAGAGAGAAGAGAAGAAAAGATCAATCAGTAGACCATAATCCTCCCATTGACTTCACCAAGTCACTAAATCAGGTTAGGTCATGCTGATTGAACTGGCACCTAGATCAGTCACACTGATCAACCTTAATGACATGGGCTAACTCGAATCACTTAGCGATCTAATCAAAATCTAGTTCACCAAATTGGTCAGGTAAGTGAAATTGGTGGGAGGGTCTGCTATGCTTGTCTTAGACACCATCAAAATGGCCAGGTAAGCCGCTCCCAGTTAAAAACCATTGATCGAAATTCCAAATTTACCTTAAACACCAATTGGTTAACTAGTTCAGATTTGACCAATCTAATGATTCGGGTTCAACTACTAAGCCACAATCAAGGTCCATTTGGTCTAATCAAAGATATGGACTTGACCATCTACAACTATTATACTAGAGAAACCCTGATTAATCTAATTCAATATTTGGTTAGACTTAATCAATTTCTCTACATGGTCAATCAATTCTTTGATTCTAATCTTAGGTCTAACCCAATTAAAGAGAAAGACCTGATTTGAGCTAACCCATGCCCCATGTTTTATGCAATGTCATTAGATCTAAATCATAATTTCAGATCCAATCAGCTTGATACTTAATTCTCAATTAAGTTTTGCATCAACATGGTTAAGGTTTCGAAAATAATTTTCTATATAAACTTTTTACATCAAGTCATAAAATCTTTTAGATCAAATCTAATTTTTTTATGATTTTAGATTAAAATAATTTTGACTAAATAAGATTAGATTTAACTAACTATCTTCACAACTTGCATCACATACAACAACACCTAGGGTTTAAAGATCTAAGATTTTGTAAGAAAGTAAGTTTTCTCTTTTCACTTTTTTTTTCATGAGACCTCACAGTGGCACTCCTATATGCCATGAAGAGGACCTTATTGAATAGGAGGAGACGGTCATGAAACCCTACTTGCCCTATGATCAGATAGCATGGTGATTACCCAATTTGAGTACTTCGCTACTTAGAACATCTAATCTAAATAAATAATAATCAGATCTGAAAATAAACTAATTTAAATCTAATCTAAACTATAAATAATCAGATCTAATAACAAAAAGTCAGGCCCAAAGTCATATTAATTCATATCAAAATAATCTGGCGCTGATACCAGTTGAAGAAAATTTGCGATAGTGCAGTACATGTAATTAAAAAATTTTATGCAGTGGAAATAATAGATTAAATAATTTAATCCTAATTACATGTATAAGATCTAATCTTAGGCTACAATATTAGAATCTTTAATATAAAAAATATGCTTTAGATCTAAAAAAAAAAAATCACATCGATCTCATCGATGCTGAAATTCTAGATCTAACTATTAGATCTACCATAGGAATCAAAATAAGTTAGAGATCATTACCAAACAAATTTTGATCTTAATCTCCTCTGATCCAATGGTTGGATAGGGTGTTTCTCATATCACTCATAGCCACACAAAGTCATCAGGCCTCTATAGAAAAATCTATTAGAAGACTGGCACAGATCAGGGGCTCGGAGATGCTAGTCTGCGAATAACTTCGACAGCTGACCTCTTCCTTCTTTTACAAGTACCTTGGATACTCCAAAGTGATAGAATATCTAGAATAAGAAGAGAGGAGGAGGAAAAGAGGCTCTAAAAATAAAAAATCTATAAGAGAATTGATCATGGGATGTCCAAGAGAGGGGTCCCCTTTTTATAGAATAGGAATTAGGACTTTCCAAGAAAGGATGCCATCATTCAATGCTAAAACCTATTTTTGGCATCCCCAAAAATTCTAGAAAAAATCACTAGAATGTGGAGAAGAAATTTAAAGTCTTACACACCAAATAATTCATCAAAAAAAATAAGAAAAAAATTAATATGGCTCCAACAATATATCATATATGAAAAATCTCTTTTCGAGTCTGCATCTTATCTCTAATTCGAATCGCATTCCAATTAGGCAAGAGACAATATTATGGATCATCAGCTATAGCCAACCACCCTTATTGGATCCTCTCTCATGATGCCAAAAATCACAACCCAAGTCCAATAAGGCATGGAGAAATTGGCATGGATCCAGATGTGGCGCAAAAGATAAGGATAGAGTCCTAGTCTAACTTGGACTCTTCATTTCTAATTCAATTCTAATCTAAATCAAATTTGAATTGAAATCACTGATAGAAAAGAACCTAATCCAATTAAGAATATAAATATCTCATCAAATTTTTATTCCAATTAGGAATTAGCCGAGTCCAAACCCTGATCGAATCAGGATTAGATTTTCTTTGTAGTCGGGTTTGATCATATCAATCCCAATATGAGTCGAACTGAATCTAATTCAATTAGACTTGTTTCAAAGCTCTTTAGTCAATTAAATTGAGTCAATTAGTAATCTAATTACTAATTAATTCTCTATAAAAAGTAGAGTCTCAGTCTCAGTGGGACTCTCCCACAGAGTCCTAGTCCAACTAGGACTCTTCACCAGAGTCACAATCCAATTGGACTCTTCGGCCATCAAATCTGATCAAATCATCTAATGTGTGTGACCTCATAGGTTTGAACCTAAGTCGGTAGCATAGAAATAACTTTTGATATCAATCGATGTAACCATCTAGCAATGTGACCCGATGACCAGATGGGTTGAAGTATTGCAAAGCAACTTTCTAGAACCTACTAGCGTATGGTTATCGTATAATTCATCCCTTTGACCCAAATGCTCAAGGTGACTTAGAGTTTAACTGTCAATCCTAATTAAGTCAGCCACATTATATTTTAACCTTTCAAATCCATCTCATGAATTACCCTGGTCAAGGTTTTGCTAAATTCAAATACACTGATGCATATCTCCTACCAATTCAGAGGGGTCAATTCCATCTTGACTCACACACTGACTTGATAAGTACTTAACTGCACCTAGTATCCTTTCGTCACTAAGTTAGAAACTCAGATAGTTCGATACTAAAATATAGTGAGTTGCTTATAAGTCACCGTGGTAGTCTCAAGTCGGAGGGACACTTATATCCATATCCTTCACAAGCTACTCTTGACAGCAGAGTGCTCGATATATGGTCACGTTCGATGCGAATGTACTCCTACATTCCATCTGCATGCCATAATAGTATCTCTATACTCCTTGATTAAAAGGATAACCAACTCATATGGCATACAATCATCTACACTTGATATCAATATCATCCTAGTAATAGCGTATCATTTAGTCGCGAACAATATTAAGGACTTAATGACAAATCCTCCTTTATCGATTAATATATATAGTTCTAAGGACTTCATTACAACATAGGAGTTTCAAGATGTTCAATTTAAACTGAAATGCTAAATAACTTTTATTAATAAAAATTTATATATAGTTTATAAGATGAGCACAATCATCTAACGATTGGCTTTGGGACACATCTTCTAATAAATTAGAGACAAGATGCAGACTAGGAAAGAAATTTTTTGTATATGGTATATTATTGGAGCCATATTTCTTTTTCTTATTCTTTTTGAGAAGTTTTTTGATGTGTGAGACTTTAAATTTCTTTTCTACATCCTATTGATTTTTCTAAAATTTTTGAGGATGCCAAAAAGGAGTTTTGGCATTGATTCATGGCAGCCTTTCTTTGAAAGTCCTAAGTCCTAGTCTATAAAAGGGGACCCCTCTCTTGGACATCCCATGATCAATTCTCCTATAATTTTTTTTTTTTAGAGCCTCTTCTCCTCCTTCTCTCTTTCTCCTCCAGATCTCCTATCATTTTGGAGTGTCCAAGGTGCTTGTTGAAGAAAGAAGAGGTCAGCTGTCGAAGTTGTTCGCAGACTAGCATCTCCGAGCCCCTGATCTGTACCAGTCTTCATGTGAATTTTTTTATAGAGGCTAGATGACTTTGTGTGATTGTGAATAACCTGAGGAACACCCTCTCCAATCATTGGATTAGAAGAGATCAAGATCAAAATTTATTTGGTAATGATCTCTAACTTATTTTGATTCCTATGATTCATTTAATAGTTAGATCTAGAATTTCAGCATCGATGAGATCGATGTAATTTTTATTTTCAGATCTAAAGCATATATTTTTTATATCAAAGATCTTGATGTGGTAGTCTAAGATTAGATCTTGTACATATGATTAGGATTAAATTATTTAATTTATTATTTTTATTGTATAAAATTTTTTAATTGCATGTATTGCACTACCGCAAATTTTTTTCAACTGGTATCAGAGCTAGGTTATTTTGATATGAATTAATATGACTTTAGATCTAATTTTTTATTATTAGATCTAATTATTTATGATTTAGACTAGATCCAAATTATTTTATTTTTAGATCTGATTATTATTTATTTAGATTAGTTGTTTTGAGTAGCAAAGTACTCGAATTAGGTAATCACCATGCCATCCGGTCATATGAGCAAGTAGGGTTTCATGACCATCTCCTCCCATTCAATGGGGTGCTCTTCATTGTGTGTAGGGGTGCCACTGTGAAGTCCCATGAAGAAGAAAGTGAAAAGAGAAAACTTACTTTATTACAAAATTCAAGATCTTGAAACCCTAGGTGTTGTTGTATGTGATGCAAGTTACGAAGATATTTTGTTACATCTAATCTTGTTTAGTCAAAATTATTTTGATCTAAAATCATAAAAAATTTAGATTTGGTCTAAAAGATTTTATAACTTGATGTAAAAAGTTTATATAGAAAATTATTTTCGAAACCTTAACCATGTTGATGCAAAACTTAATTGAGAATTAAGTATCAAGCTGATTAGAACTAAAATTATGATTTAGATCTAACGACATTGCATAAAATATGAGGCATGCGTTAGCTCAAATCAGGTCCTTCTCTTTAATTGGATTAGACCTAAGATTAGAATCAAAGAATCGATTGACTATGTAGAGAAATTGATTAAGTCTAACCAAATGTTAAATTAGATAAATCAGGATTTCTCTAGTATAATAGTTGTAGATGGTCAAGTCCATGTCTTTGATTAGACCAAATGGACCTTGATTGTGGCTCAGTGGTTGAATCCGAATCATTAGATTGGTCAAATCGAAAGTAGTTAATCAATTGGTGTTTAAGGTAAGTTTGGCATTTCGATCAGTGGTTTTTAATTGGGAGCGGCTTACCTGGCCATTTTGATGGTGTCTAAGGCAAGCTTAGCAGATCCTCCCATCGATCTCACTTATCTGGCCAATTTGGTGAACTAGATTTTGATTAAATTGCTAAGTGATTCGAGTTATCCTATGCCATTAAGGTTGATCAGTGTGACTGATCTAGGTGCCAGTTCAATCAGCATGACCTAATCGATTCAGTGACATGGTGAAGTCAGTGGGAGGATTATGATCTACTGATTGATCTTGTCTTCTCTTCTCTCTTCTCTAAATCAATTAAATTTTCTAAATTATTAGGTCCTTAAAATGAGCTAGTTATGATGATAACTAGATCATAGCCTCCCATTAAGGTGAGTGATAATAGATCCATTATTTTTGATTGACATTGTAGGCACCATCTATCTGATGTTCTTTCTGAATGATGGAATTATCATTCATCATATGATGACTCTAATGAACTATCTGATGATGGTTGGATTGATCGAGGCATTTTTAGGTCTAATCACTCATTAGGTAGAATCACTGAGTAGGTTCATATTAATGGTTTGACCTAACCGAAACTTTTAGTGGAGGCCCATCGCCTACTGAAATAAAATCTGAGGCTAAATTAAATACTAGAAGTTATTTGGAGAAATAATTAGTTGAGAACTTACCCATAGGTGCATATGGGTTGATCGAGCCATCTTCGGGCCTTTATGTAGTCTGTGTGGATTCTAGTACCCACTAAAAAATTAAGGTAATTTCTCGAATTGGAGATAGAAGCTACCAATTCGTATAAAATAGTGGGGGACCTTTAGACTAAAGTCTAAGTCTTTAGGATTAATAAATTTATATACTAATTAGGCTTTGTTCTTTCTTTATGTGTGCAGATATGGCCTCAAACTTATCGCTCCGATCACTATTGGACAGTGAGAAGCTTACTGGATCAAATTTCGATAACTGGTATCGAAAATTAAAGATTGTCCTGGAGCATGAGCAGATCCTTTATGTGATAACGGATATGGTACTTGAGAAGTCTGCTCCTAACACCCGAGGAACGATCTGAGATACTTATTTGAAGTGTCTCAATGACCGCACCACAGTTCGTTGCATCATGCAGGCCTCCATGATCAACAAGTTCAGCTGAAAGTTTGAAGAAGCTCAGCTAGAGAAAATGCTTCAAGTGTTGAGGGATTCCTTTAGTACTCCTGATGACATTGAGCGGCACAAGAGTTATTGCACCATTTTCAATGTTCGAATGAGGGAGGGTGCATCTATTACCGATCATGTATTATACATGATCGAGCAAATTAAAAAATTGAGCAAACTCAGCTTCCCTTTGCATGAACAACTGGAGAAAGATGCGATCTTGAACTCTCTTCCCATGTCCTACATGCCGTTCTTTAGTCATTTCAGAATGACGAAGCCTGTAGTCAACTATCACGGTCTGTTGGGGTTGCTACAAACTTTTGAGAAAGATCACCAACTCCATAAAAAGACAGTGAATCTAGTGGAAGGATCTTCTTCAGGTAGTCATCATCCCTTTAACAAAGAAAAAAAGAAGAAGAATAAGAAGGTGCCTGGTGCTGGCAGTCAGTCCCCGAAACTCAAGTTCAAGGCTGATCAAAGTTAGGCAGAGTGCTTCTTTTGTAAGAAGCAGGGTCACTGGAAGAGAAATTATCCTCAGTATATCGCTTCCCTTGACCCGAACAGGCCAAAGAAGAAAAAGCATTCAGTTTCTGGACAACGTACTTATGTAATAACACTTTGTAACTTCTCTTTTATAGATACAATGACTTGGGTATTGAATATTGGAAGCTCTATTCATACTTGCAATTCGTTGCAGGATCTTTAGGTCACTAGGAGATTTGGGGAAGATGAGAGATTTTTGAATGTTGAAGATAGAAGATCAGTTCCAGTTCTAGCTTTAGAAATCATTAAGCTTGTATTCGAGTCTCAGTATATTATTCTTAATGAGTGGCATTACTATCCTAGTTTTCTTTTAAATATTATTTCTGTAAGCTTTTTGGCCAATTCAAATTATGAAATATCAATAAAAAAAAATTTTGTGATATTATTTTGAATGGTGTTATAATTTTATTTGGACAGTTGAACAATGATATCTATATTATATCTAGGCCTAATATAATGTTCATTTCAAATAAACATCCTAGAATAGATGATGTCACATATGCCTACCTTTGGCATTGTAGGCTAGGTCATATCAACAAAAATAGGATGAACATGTTGGCTCAAGAAGAAATTTTTGATAAACATGATTATGAATCGTTACCTACCTGTGAGTCTTGTTTGCTTAGAAAGATGACCAAGTCACCTTTTACTAAAAAAGGTGAACGAGCCAGTGATATGCTGGGTCTGATACATACCGATGTATATGGACCCATGAGCATATGTGCCAGAGGAGGGTATAGCTACTTCATCACATTCAGAAATGACCTATCTAGGTATGGGTACGTCTACTTGATGAAACACAAGTTTGAATAATTTGAAATGTTCAAATGGTTTCGTAATGAAGTAGAAAAATAAACTGAAAAAAGTATTAAAATTCTTCGATCTGATTGAGGAGGTGAATACTTTTTCAGTGAATTTCTGACATATCTAGGAGATAATAGAATTCTCTCCCAATAAATCCCTCCAAAGACACCACAGTATAATGGCATTTTAGAAAGGAGAAATCGAACCTTGTTGGACATAGTTTGATTTATGATGGGGTTTGTAACTCTGCTAATCTCTTTTTGGGGATATGCACTTGAAACAGCCTGTCTTGTGCTCAATAATATTTCGAGCAAGTTAGTTAGTAAGACACCATATGAGATATGGTCAGGACGTAGGCCAAACCTCTCTTACTTTAGGGTTTGGGGGTGTCCAGTTTATGTTAAACGATTACAAATTGACAAGCTTAGTCTTAAGTCTGATAAGTGTAATTTCGTAGGGTACCCCAAAAAAACTAGGGGATATTACTTTTATCTGTCTGCTGAACAAAAGATGTTTGTCAGTAGTAAGGCATATTTTTTGAAAAAAAAATTCTTTAGTGAAGAAATAAATGCCTCTAAAATTAAGCTTGATGAAGTTCGACAGGTAGAAGAACCGACACCAATGATTGAATCTGAACTGGATTTGATGAGATCAAACTTGGAGCCCAATAAACAAACATCCCTAAGGCGATCTGGTAGATTACTGTGTCAGTCAGACAGATACTTAGGTTTCTTGGTCTGAAATGGAGATCCTATCGAAGTCGATGAGAATGATGAGGATTCGATCACCTATATGGATGCAATGCAGAGATCTAACTATGATAAATGGCTTGAAGCCATGAGATCCAAAATGGAGTCTATAAAGGTCAACGATATATGGACATTAGTTGACCCATCCGAAGGGGTAAAGCCCATGGGGTGTAAGTGGGTCTTCAAGAGGAAGAAGGGCATAGACGAGAAGGTGGAGACCTATAAAGCCCATTTGGTTGCCAAGGGTTATCATCAGTGTTATGGTATTGACTATGATGAGATATTTTCTCCTATGACAATACTCAAATCCATTCAGATTATGCTTGTGATAGCAGCAGATCTAGACCATGAAGTCTGGTAAATAGATGTGAAGATAGCTTTCCTAAATGGAGAGCTGAACGAAGAGGTGTATATGATACGACCTGAAAGGTTCATATCCACAGATGAGTCCAAGGTGTGCAAGCTTTAGAGATCTATTTATGGATTGAAGCAAGCATCTCGGAGTTGGAACATACGTTTTGATAAGGTGATCAGAACGTATGGCTTTGTTAGGAATGGAGAGGAACCCTACATATATAAGTGGACAAATGGTTCGATAATTGTATTTCTTGTATTGTATGTGGATGACATTCTCTTAATCAAAAATGATGTCCCTACATTATAGGGAATAAAAGTGTGGCTATCATCACAATTCTCCATGAAGGATCTGAAAGAAGCAGCCTACATCCTAGAAATGAAGATCTATAGGGATAGATCTAAGAGGCTGCTCGGGCTCTCCCAATCCACGTACATTGATACTATGCTGAAACGGTTCAGCATGGAGAATTTTAAGAAAGGTTATCTTCTGATAGGCCAAAAAATTTTTCTTTCGAAAGGAGATTGTCTGACAACTCCTCAAAAGAGAAAGCTATGAGTAGAGTTCTATATGCCTCGATAGTGGATTCTATTATGTATGCCATGATATGTACGAGATCAGACATGGCATAATCATTAGGGATAGTGAGTAGATACCAGTCTGATCTAGAAGAAAACCACTGGAAGGTCGTAAAGATCATTCTTAAGTATTTAAGAAATACTAAGGACCAGTGGCTTGTGTATGGTGAAACTGACTTGAAACTTATAGGGTTCACTGACTCCAGTTTTTAGTCAGACTATGATGATAGTAAGAGTGTGTCATATTATATTTTTACCCTAAATAATGGAGCAATCTACTGAAAAAATTTCAAGCAGAATACTGTGGCAGACTCTATTTGTGAAGCAGAATATATCACGACATCCGATGCTGCGAAGGAAGCTGTATGGTTGCAGAAGTTCATCGATGAGTTCAAAGTGTCATCCTCCATTGATGGTTCTGTCTTGTTATACTATGATAATACTGGAGCCATTGCTCAAGCCAAGGAGCCGAGATCCCATCAGTGCACCAAATATATTCTGCACTATTATCACATTATCTAGAAGATCATGGATCGAGGTGACATCGACCTTCAAAAGATTGATGGAAAGAAGAACCTGATTGATCCATTTACTAAAGCTCTCAAAATTAAGGAGTTTGATGACCACAAATCGAATATAGGTATACGATACTGTACTGATTGGTTTTAGTCCAAGTAGGAGTTGTTGGAAAATGTGTTCCAAAGTCAATCATTAGACGATTGTGCTCATCTTGTAAACTGTATATGTATTTTTATTAATAAAAATTATTTAATATTTTCATTACAAATTGACCATCTTGGAACTCCTGTAGTGTAATGAAGTCCTTAGGATTATATATATTAACCAACAAAGGAAGATTTATTGTTAAGTCCTTAAAATTGTTCGTGACCAAATGATACGCTATTACTAGGACGATAACGATATCAAGTATAGGTCATTATGTACCATATGAGTTGGTTGTCCTCTTAACCAAGGAGTGTGGAGACACTATTATGGCATGCAGATGGAATGTAGGAGTACATTCGCATCGAACGTAATCATGTGTCGAGCACTCTGCTGTCAAGAGTAGCTTGTGAAGGGTATGGGTATAAGTGTTCCTCTATCCTGAGACCACCACAGTGACTTGTAAGCAACTCACTGTACTTTAGTATCAGACTATCTGAGTATGGAGACACTGGTATGGCATATAGGTGAGATGTAAAGGTACATCTGCACTGAACGTGATCGACTCTGGAGCTATTTCTGCTGTCAAGATTTACTCCGATGGAATATGGGTATAAATGTCCCTCCGATCTGAGACCACCACGGTGACTTGCAAGCAACTCACTGCACTTAGGCACTAGACTACTTGAATTTCTAATTCAATGATGGAAGGCTGCTGGGTGTAGTCAAGTACTTGACTTGTCGGTGTGGGTGTCATGATGGGATTGACCACTCCAGTTTAGGAGCAGTGTACAGTCGTGTTTCAATTTAGCAAAACCTTGGCCAGGGTAGTCCTTGTGAGAAGTCATAGGACTGTTTGAGTTGAGTATGATTCGGATGATCTGATCAAGGTTGACAATTTAACCCTGAGTCATCCTAAACACAGGGGTCAAAAGGATGAATTATACAGTAACCATATTCATGTAGGTTCTGAGTGTTGTGATTGTGACTCTTCGACCTATCCGGATGTCGGGTACCATTACTAGATGGTCACTTCAATTAGTACAGAAATTGGTTCCTGTGCTACCGGCTTAGGTTCGAACCTGCAGGGTCACACACATTAGAGGTTCCTATCTGATCTGATGGCTGGTGTAGAATCCTACATGTTTGGGACTCAGTGATCGAGAATTAGGATTCTCTAATCATGAGTTTCACACATTATGGGTACCGGGGTCAAGAGTCCCACTGGTTGGGACTTTTCGATCAGGGTTATATATAGATGAATTCTGATGTCCGATTGCCCATCGGATTTGGACTTAGTATTTATGAGAGATTTAATTAGTGATTTGATCGCTAATTAACTCAATTTGATTGAGTAATTATTTTTGGATCAAGTCCAATTGAATTGAATTCAGTTGGGTTTGACCCGATTAGGTTAAGAGTTGACGTAATCATCGAGATGGTTTGGTCCCTGATTTGATCAGGGATTGAGCTTAGTCAATTCCTGATTTGATTAGAATTTTATTGAGCCTAATTAATCCTGATTAAGTTCGATTTAAATTAGTCTAGTTGGACCTAAATTATTTGGTTCAATTAGGTTGGTTTAAATAATTAAACCACCTTGACCCAATCTCCATGTGCCACCTCACTTCCATTGCATCCATTTGAATTCATAAGAAGAAACTTCTTATGAATTATTTTCTCATGCCAAGCCCTCTCCATGCCCCACTTTAATGTGCCATATGAATAGATAAGGATGATTGGTTGGCCATTCAAATTCAAAATAAAGTTTGAATTTGAATGGGCAATCAATCTTTGCACCTTATCCCTTTTTTTATGCCCCATTTATTATATGAGAAAAGATTTCTCATGAAATCACTCCATGCATAATTTAAGCCATGCCTCATGCCTTTAGTGGATAAGAGATGAGTTGGTGTCCATTTGAATTCAAAATTTGATTTGAATTCAAATGTGCAATTACTCATCTTTATCCTTTCTTTTGGATAAGACGTTTGATGTGGTTATAAAAGGAGGAGAAGAATGGGGCGTGCAAGAAGAAAATTTTTGAAGAAAAATTTTGGGGTGTGAGAAGTCTTGTGCGTGAGAAAGAAGTCCATATTCTTTCAAGAGAAAAAAAAGAAAAGAAAAAAAAGTGGGTGCAAGGTTTCCGTTGAGTTCCCTAGAGTTTTAGCCTGGGGTTCGGGAAGTGAGAAAGTGAGCTATGAGTGTCATGAGCCCACAAAATCTTAGGAAGATCTTCAACATCTTCTCAAGCATGTCTGTTGATGATCTGGAGCATCCAAAGAATCGACAGACATCGATCGAAGGAGTTCGATCAGCATCGGCCGTCAAAAGGGCTCTACAATGAGCTAGCACTCGTGAGGAGTCGATCAGATCGGGAGCTTCATGTGGATAATTCATAGAGGCCAGACATGCTGTGTGGCTGCATCGTGATGATCAGCTCTTTCGATAGTGATCAGATTACGACGATCTACTATTCGCACAAAAGTATTGTGTTCTGAACGCATTACAGTAAAGTGTTTACTGTTTGAATTTGAAATTCAAATTTAAATGAATGCATGCTATATATCATATTTAGATCTTAGTGTAGGATAAATTTATGTTAATTAATTAGATTAACTAATATTTTTCTACTGTAAAATTATAATTTTAAAAAAATTTTAAAATTATCATTTTACCCCTGCACTGAATTTTCCCATAAATGGTATCAGAGCGGGTTCTTAGATATGATATATATATTTGCATGCGTAGATTAAGTTGTAATCTAAAAGTTTAAATTTGAAATTTAAAATTTAAATTTTGAAAGTTGTTCGAAATTCAAAATTCAAAATTTTGAAATTCAAAATTTGAAATTTGAAATTCAAAATTCAAAAAATTTGAAATTTAAAATTTAAAATTTGAAATTTGGTTGAAATTTCAAATTTGAAATTCAAAATTTAAAATTCAAAATTTGAAATTCAAAATTTGAAATTCAAAATTTGAAATTCAAAATTTGAAATTCAAAAATTTAAAATTTGTTTGAAATTTGAAATTCAAAATTTAAAATTTGAAATTTAAAATTTGAAATTTAAATTTTGAAATTGGTATATTTAGATATACTTGATCCAAGTAGGAAGTAATCAAATTGGGTTGGTTGCCATGGCCGTCCGATCATAGGGGAAAAGTAGGGTTTAAAGGCCCTCTCCTCCCATTCGATGGGGTCTCCTATGACGGTAGGAGTGCCGCTGCAATTATATCCCATGCAGATGAAGCAGCGAAAGGATTTAAGATGTAAAGGTTCAATTGTGAAATTTATCATGATTGTGTTAGATTAGATCTAAAGGAATATTCATGATTTATTTTGATTGAGTTATTTTCTGTTATGTAATTAGCAATAGGATTGCTATTTATGAAATGTGCTGATCTATTTGTGAAATGAGTCAACATATTTGGTGAGTAGAAAATAAAACCTTTCAAATTTGAAAATTATTTTCGAAATGCCAAATCCTGACCCATCAGCCCGAATACTTAATTAAAAGAATTAAGTGTTGTCTAGTAGGTCTAGAATTGTGAATTAAGATCTAAGACAATTGCATAAACTTGTGGGTCAATGGGTTAGATGGATTAGGTCCATAATTGGGTTAGACCTAAGGTTACCTTAAAGAAATGGACTAAATTAAAGTAATTGGTCAAATCTAATCAAAAGTTGAATTAGATTAGGTCAAGGATACTCTAGACTCAACTCCAATAGTTGTAGTTGAATGGGTTCATATCTTTAACTAGACCAAGATGGACTTAATTCATGGCTATGCGGTGGAACCCTATTTACTAAGTTGATCAAATTAAAACTAATGAACTGGTTGGTGTCTAAGGTAAGTTTGGCAGTTTGACCAGTGATTTTTAAGCGGGAGCTACTCGCAATGATTCGATCTCGGACGAGTTAATGGCTTATCCCCACCATTGATCTCACTTACCTGGCCAACTTGATGAATTATGTTTTGATTAGATCACTTGGTGATTAGGGCTCACCCATGTCATTAGGTAAATCAGTTTGACTGATTTAGGTGCTCCTAATGCCAGCTTTAAGTAAATCCTTTTTAATCTAACTTGGTGAAGTCAGTGGGAGGATTGAAATTGGCTGGTTAATTTCTTCTCTTCTATCCCTTAATAAAATCCTCAAAAATTATTAGGTCCCTAAAAATGATTAAGTTATATTGATAACTAGGTCATAGCCTCCCATTAAGTGAGTGATAATGAGTCCATTAGTTTAATAATCATTGGAGGCCCAAAGGCCTGGTGCTTATTGACTAATAGAATTATCATTCATAATATGATAATTTGGTTTGAGTCTTTCTGATGGTGGTCATGTTGTCCGACCAAAGTCGAGCCTGATCATTTATTGATCCGATTCACCAAATCAAATCATGTTAATGGTTGGACCTAACCAGATCTTTTCAGTGGAGGCCAAAGCTTACTGATTAGATTCTGGGGCAAAATCAATTACTAGAAGTTGTTTAGAGAAACAACTGATTATGAACCTACCCATAGATGCACATGGGTTGACCAACCAAAGTTGGACTCGTGTGTAGTCTGTGTAGATTCTAGTACCCACTAAGGAATTAAAGTAATTTCTCAAATTGGAGATTGAGGCTACCAGTTTGTAAAAATACTGAGAGAAACTTTAGACTAAAGTCCAAGTCTTTAGTATTTATAATTTATGTACTAATAGAGGTCTGGTTTTTCTTTATGCAGCTATGGCCACTACCCTGTCCCTCCAGTCATTATTAGATAATGACAAGCTCATGGGACCTAATTTCGATAGCTGGTATCGAAAATTAAAAATCGTTCTTGAGCATGAGCGGATTCTTTATGTAGTAACGGATCTAGCACCAGAGGAGCCAGCCCCGAACGTTAGAAGGACAGTCCGAGACACTTATCAGAAGTGGCTCAACGACCGCACCACCGTTCGGTGCATTATGCTGGCGGCAATGAATGATGAGTTCAACCACAGGTTCGAGAATGCCTAGCCCAAGGAGATGCTTCAAATGTTGAACGACTCCTTTGGCACGCCTGACGACGTTGAAAGGCACAAAACTAGTTGTGCCATTTTCAATGCTCGGATGAGGGATGGAGCCTCAGTCACTGATCATGTACTGTACATGATCGAAATGATTGAGCGCCTAAGTAAACTGGGCTTTTCCTTGCATGAGCAGCTCAGTAAGGATGCGATCCTTAATTCATTGCCCAAGTCCTTCCTCCCTTTCCTTACTCATTTTTGGATGACAAAGCCTGCAGTGAACTACCACGGCTTGTTGGGGTTGCTACAGAACTTTGAGAAGGATCACCAGCTCCATAAGGAGTCGGTGAATGTTGTGGGAGGGTCTTCTTCTGGTCGTCGACCCTTTAAGAAAGGGAAGAAGAAGAACAAGAAGAAGAAGAATAAGAAGGTGCAGCTGCATGCTGGGATGTCTGTACAGGATCAGACCAAGAAGCGCAAGCCCGAGCAGAGCCAGGCGGAGTGCTTCTTTTGCAAGAAGCAGGGGCACTGGAAGAGGAACTGTCCTCTATACATTGCCTCCCTGGACTCAAACAGGCCGAAGAAGAAGTAAGGTACTTATATGATAACACCTTGCAAATTTTCCATTTGTGATACTACTGCCTGGGTATTGGATATCGGAAGCCCTTATCATATTTGCAATTCGATGCAGAATCTGCAGGTCAGTAGGAGATTTGATGAAGGCAAGAGATTCCTGAATGTTGGAGATGGAAGCAAAGTTCCAGTTCTAGCATTAGGAATCATGAACCTTGTAATCAATTCTCGAAACGTAATTCTGAGTGAATGTCACTATTGTCCAAGCTTTTTATTAAATATTATTTCTGTAGGCCTTTTGGCCATGAATGGTTATCAATTTTTAATAAAAAGAAACGTTTGCAATATCATTCTGAATGGTGTTACAATGTTTGTTGGACAACTTAATAATAAAATTTACTTTCTATCACAACCTGTTAATATGGTTCAAACCTTCGCTAAACATCCTAGAATAGAAAATGTGTCAGAAGTCTACCTTTGGCATTGTAGGCTAGGTCATATCAATAAGAACAGGATAAACAGGTTGGCTCAAAAAGAAATTCTTGAAGTAGGTGATTGTGAATCACTTTCAACCTATGAGTCCTATCTTCTTGGTAAAATGACCAAATCACCTTTTATTGGAAAAGGTGAGCGAGCCAGTGAACTCTTGGGTCTGGTACATTTTGATGTATGTGGACCCACGAGCTCAAGTGCAAAAGGTGGATATTTCTACTTCATAACCTTCACAGACGACCTATCGAGGTATGGGTATGTCTATTTAATGAAGCATAAGTCAGAGTCGTTTGAAATGTTCAAACTATTCCAAAATGAGGTAGAAAAACAAACTGAAAAGTATATTAAAACTCTTCGATCTGATCGAGGAGGTGAATATCTTTCCAATGATTTTCTGACATATCTTGGAGAGAATGGGATTCTCTCTCAGTGGACACCTCCTGGAACACCACAGCATAATGGTGTGTCTGAAAGGAGGAATCGGACCTTGTTGGACATGGTTCGATCTATGATGGGGTTTGTTGGTCTGTCGATCTTTCTCTAGAGATATGCGCTCGAATCAGCTTGTTACCTTCTAACTAGAGTTTCGAGTAAGTCTGTAACCAAAATGCCATATGAGATATGGATAGGACGTAAGCCAGTACTCTCGCATCTTAGGGTTTGGGGGTGTCCGACTTATGTTAAACATTTAATTACGGACAAGCTTGGACCTAGGTCTGACAAGTGTAATTTTATAGGGTACCCAAAAGAGACCAAAGGATATTACTTCTACCTAGCTGATGAGCAAAAAGTGTTTGTCAGCCTTAAGGCAATCTTTTTGAAAAAAAAGTTCCTTGGTGAAGGGACTGTTGCCTCTAAGGTTGAACATGATGAAGTTCGACAGGTGGAAAAATTGACACAAGTTGCTGAACCTGAATTGAATTTGATTAGATCAGATCCGGAGCCCATTGTTCAAGCACCCTTAAGGCGATCTGGTAGAGTACCACGTCAACCGGACAGATACTATGGTTTCTTGGTCCGAGATGATGATCCTATCGAACTTGATGAAAATGATGAGGATCCAATCACCTATATGGATGCAATGCAGAGACCCGACTCTGAGAAATGGCTAGAGGCTATGAAATCCGAAATGGAGTCTATGAAGGTCAACGATGTGTGGACATTGGTTGACCCACCCGAAGGAGTAAAACCCATAGGGTGTAAGTGGGTCTTCAAGAGGAAGAGGGGTGCAGATGAAAAGGTGGAAACCTATAAAGCCCATCTGGTTGCCAAGGGATATCGTCAACGTTATGGTATAGACTATGATGAGATATTTTCTCCAGTGGCAATGCTCAAATCCATTATAATTATGCTTGCGATAGCTGCCCATCTGGACTATGAAATCTGGCAGATGGATGTAAAGACAGCTTTCCTAAATGGAGAGCTAGACGAAGAGGTGTATATGATACAACCTGAAGGATTCACATCCACAGATGAGTCTAAGGTGTGCAGACTACAGAGGTCCATTTATGGACTTAAGCTGGCATCCCAGAGTTGGAACATACATTTTGATAGGATGATCAAGACGTATGGCTTCGTTAAGAACGGAGAAGAGCCCTGCATTTATAAGTGGGCTAATGGTCCAGTAGTAGTATTTCTTGTATTGTATGTGGATGATATTCTCTTAATGGGAAATGATATCCCTGCATTACAGGGAATAAAGATTTGGCTGTCATCACAGTTCTCCATGAAGGATCTGGGAGAAGCTTCCTACATCCTAAGGATGAGGATCTATAGGGATAGATCTAAAAGGTTGCTTGGTTTATCCCAGTCTACGTACATAGATACTATGCTGAAGAGGTTCAGCATGGAGAATTTTAAGAAAGGCTATCTACCGATAGGCCATGGAATTTCTCTCTCGAAAAGGGATTGTCCAACAACACCTCAAGAGAGAGAGCGTATGAGTAGAATTCCATATGCTTCGACAGTGAGATCTATCATGTACGCCATGATATGTACATGATCAGATGTGGCATACTCACTAGGGGTAGTGAGTAGATACCAATCTGATCCAGGGGAGAATCACTGGAAGGTTGTTAAAACCATCCTGAAGTATTTAAGAAATACTAAGGATCAGTGGCTTGTTTATGGTGAATCGGACTTGAGACTTATAGGGTTTACAGACTCTAGTTTTCAGTCTGATCACGATGACAGCAAAAGTGTGTTAGAATTTATTTTTACCCTTAATGGTGGGGCTATCTACTGAAAAAGTTCCAAGCAGCATGCAGTGGCTGATTCAGTTTGCGAGGTGGAGTATGTCGCTGCAATGATGCTGCCAAAGAAGCGGTGTGGCTGAGAAAATTCATCACCGAGCTCAGAGTAGCACCCTCCATTGTTGGTCCAGTTCTGCTCTACTATGACAACTCTGGAGCCATTTCTCAGGCGAAGGAACCAAAGGCACACCAGCGGACGAAGCATATTCTGCGCCGCTACCATCTCATCTAGAAAATTATAGATCGAGGTGACGTCGATCTTCAGAAGATCAACAGAAAGGAGAATCTGGCTGACCCATTCACTAAAGTCATTACGGTGAAGGAGTTCGACAACTACAAGTCGAAGATGGATATTAGATACTGCACCAATTGGCTTTAGGCCAAGTGGGAGATTGGTGGAAATAGTGTCCCAAAGCCAATCGTCAGCCTGTTAATGGTTGTGCTCATTTTTGTATATGTACATGAATTATGAATTAATAAAAATTATTTTGATATTTTTTCATCATAAAATATTTCATCTTCTAATGAACTCCTATATTGTAGTGAAGTCCTTAAGACTATTTAGACTCAACAAAGGAGGATTTATCGTTTAGTCCTTAAATCTGTTCGCGACCAAATGATACGTTGTTACCAAGGACGACAATGTTTATCAAGCATAAATCGTTGTGTGCCATATAGGTTGGTTGTCCTCTTAACCAATGAGTGTGGAGACACTGGTATGGCATACAGGTGAGATGTAAGGGTACATCTGCACTGAACGTGACCGACTTCGGAGCTATTTCTACTGTCAAGATTTGCTTCGATGAAATATGGGTATAAATGTCCCTCCGACCTGAGACCGCCATGGTGACTTGCAAGCAACTCACTGCACTTAGGCACTGGACTACCTGAATTTCTAATTCAGTGACGGAAGGCTGCTGGGTGTAGTCAAGTACTTGACTTGTCGGTGCGTGTGTTAAGATGGGATTGACCACTCCAGTTTAGGAGCTGTGTACAGTCATATTTCAATTTAGCAAAACCTTGGCCAGGGTAGACCTTGTGAGGAGTCACAGGACTGTTTGAGTTGAGAACGATTCGGATGATCTGATCAGGGTTGATAGTTTAACCCTGAGTCGTCCTAAACACAGGGGTCAAAAGGATGAATTATACAGTAACCATATTCAGGTAGGTTCTGAGTGTTGTGATTGTGACTCTTCGACCAATCCAGATGTCGGGTACCATTGCTAGATGATCACTTCAATTAGTACAGAAATTGGTTCCTGTGCTACCAGCTTAGGTTCGAACCTACGGGGTCACACACATTAGAGGTTCCTATCTGATCTGATGGCTGGTGTAGAATTCTACATATTTGAGACTCAATGATCGAGAATCAAGATTCTCTGATCATGAGTTCCACACATTATGGGTACCGGGGTCAAGAGTCCCACTGGTTGGGACTTTTCGATCAGGGTTACATATCGATGAATTCTGATGCCCGATTGCCCATCGAATTTGGACTTAGTATTTATGAGAGGGTTAATTAATGATTTGATCACTAATTAACTCAATTTGATTGAGTAATTATTTTTGTATCAAGTCCAATTGAATTGGATTCAGTTGGGTTTGACCCGATTAGGTTAAGAGTTGACCTAATCGTCGAGATGGTTTGGTCCCTGATTTGATCAGGGGTTGGGCTTAGTCAATTCCTAATTTGATTAAGATTTTATTGAGCTTAATTAAGCCTAATTAAGTTGGGTTTAAATTAGTCTAATTGGACCTAAATTATTTGGTTCAATTAGGTTGGTTTAAATAATTAAACCACCATGACCCAATCTCCATGCGCCACCTCATTTCCATTGCACCCATTTGAATTCATGAGAAGGAACTTCTCATGAATTATTTTCTCATGCCAAGCCCTCTCCACGCCCCACTTTAATGTGCCATATGAATGGATAAGGATGATTGGTTGGCCATTCAAATTCAAAATAAAGTTTGAATTTGAATGGGCAATCAATCTTTGCACCTTATCCCTTTTTTTATGCCCCATTTATTACGTGAGAAAAGGTTTCTCATGAAATCACTCCATACACAATTTAAGCCATGCCTCATGCCTTTAGTGGATAAGGGATGAGTTGGTGTCCATTTAAATTCAAAATTTGATTTGAATTCAAATGTGCAATTACTCATCTTTATCCTTTCTTTTGGATAAGACGTTTGACATGGTTATAAAAGGAGGAGAAGAATGGGGCGTGCAAGAAGAAAATTTTTGGAAAAAAATTTTGGGGCATGAGAAGTCTTGTGCATGAGAAGGATGTCCATATCCTTCCAAGAGAAAAAGAAAGAAAAGAAAGAAAAGTGGGTGCAAGGTTTCCGGTGAGTTCCCTAGAGTTTTAGCCTGGGGTTCGGGAAGTGAGAAAGTGAGCTACGAGTATCGTGAGCAAAATCTTTGGAAGATCTTTAACATCCTCTCAAGCACATCTGTTGATGATCCGAAGCATCCGAAGAATCAACAGACATCGATTGAAGGAGTTCGATCAGCATCGACCGTCAAAAAGGCTCTACAATGAGCTAGCACTCGTGAGGAGTCGATCAGATTGAGAGCTTCGTGTGGACGATCCGTAGAGGCCAGACATACTGTGTGGCTACATCACGATGATCAGACTCTCCCGACGGTGATTAGATTACGACGATCTACTACCCGCATAAAGATATTGTGTTCTGAACACATTACAGTAAAGTATTTACTATTTGAATTTGAAATTCAAATTTAAATGAATGCATGCTATATATCATATTTAGATCTTAGTGTAGGGTAAATTTATATTAATTAATTAGATTAATTAATATTTTTTCACTATAAAATTATAATTTTTTAAAAAATTTAAAATTACCATTTTACCCCTGCACTGAATTTTTCCACACTCAAGGTGTTGAGAATTAGAGACATGTATTTAATTCTTAAATTCTCTCGATCATAAGATCATCATGAGGACAGTGATCGATCCAGATAGATTGACACAAATTATTTTCTTTGGGATAGATGAGTCTCTAATTTATAGTATAGAGATACTGGACGATGAGTGCGGATAGTTGTTAGAGAATAACAAGTACTGAGCATGATCATACAAGAGATTACTTGGATTTCTACTCGATCATCAGTGATCATCTCGATGCTGTAGTTGTGTGACTGATCCTTTGACCTCAGATGGCACTGCTGCTCGTAGTGAGACTATTAAAGTTTGATTGACACATAAATATGGATCTCAATAAGCCCCTATAGTGGATATTGGTGATAGTTGGTCCACTGTAGGAGTAGGATATGCATCAAGATGAGATCTATCGATCTTGATAGAAAGGAGTAGTCCTATGAGATTTGAGAGACTAAGTCTGAAAATCTATAACCACAGTAGTGAGATTAATAAAAAAAAATTCATAGAAATCACATTTGGACTTGAGTTGATCGAATCTATCATATGATTGATGTTGAGGTTTGACGATTTATCCCTGACCTGCCATCTAGTCGGAACTTACAATAGAGGGACTGAATTACATGTTAACTACACCTAAAGGTTCATTTTACTCCTACTGGGTTGCCACTGCATACTACTAGGTATCATTGGTAGATTGTGAGAGCTCACTAGGATTGTTCTGGATCGATAATTCTTGATGAATTAGAGTGGAATTATTTCGATCCATTGAAAAGAGTTTCAATAATACTTTGATAGAGATCATTGTATATTTTACTATCAAATAGAATTGAACCTATAAGATCATAGAACAAAAGGATTAGGCCTAGAATTAGCAATTAAGCTTATGCAGTGTCAATTCGGTTTTGAGAAACCTGATTGGGTTCAAAGTAACTTTACTAGCACATGGTTGGACCTAATTTTCTCTTTGTATTTGGATTTCTTATTTGATAAGATAATTTAAACTTAATTATCTACTAATAACTTAAATGAATTAGATTTATTGGACTCCAATTGTTGGATGTCTAAGATTTTGGATCATATGAATTAAGGGTGCAAGTCCCTAATTAATTTTCTTAATAGTTATTCTTGGGCGCCACTTTGATTTGATCAAGTTGGGCTTGTCCCATGATTAGAGAGCTTATGGATCTCATATAGAGCATCTCTTGGGTGCAAAAGAGGGTGTAAAATAATGGATGCAATTGCTCTAAGAGTTGGCGTCTAATAGGATTCCTAATGTAAGTTGAATAACTTAAGTTAGGAAACCCAATGCAAATAGGACTTGTATTATGAGATTGAATAGGATTCAATCCTCATGTCTATTTAAAAGGACCTTCTCTAAGGCTCTTAGAGCATCTAACCAGCAGCCCATGCTCACCTTTGGAGACCCCCCATGCCCTCTCTTCCTCTCCGTTTCTCTCCTCCCTTGGCATCCCACATGCCCCACCTTTTGGGGCGTCCCAAGTTCTTCCACGCCCAAGTTGTTGGGCATCCCCTCCTTTGCTAGTTTCTGGTGTTTGGTAGTAGTACAAAGCAAGGGAGAAAGGTAAGAGAAGAAGGGAAGAAAAAGATCAAGGAAAGAGATTAAGAGTGGATCACGATCCAAGCTTTGTTCAGATTCAGCAAGCTGAGTTTTCTTAGAAAAGAAAATTCAACTTGAAGAGAACTATTCTAGGCTAATCTCTAGTGGATACCTATAGAGGTCAGATATTTATGTGGCTAGAAAAAAATCTCTTCTCTTTCAAATTCAAATTTGAAGAGATTGTGAAACAGGTATACGATTTGATCACAGTCTGAATTTTAGCATATATCAATTTCAGTACATGAACTAGATCCTTGTGAGTTTATATTTTTATGCATGTATGATTTAGATTAAAAATATTTTAATCTTATATTCTACTATAGTATTTAGAAAATAAAATTTTAAAACATACATACATGCCCCAAACCTCAAATTACAATAGTGGTATCAAAACCACAAGTTTCATATGCTGAAAATTGACATCTATGTTTTGAAAAAGATCTCAAAATCTGATTTTTTCTTGATACATGAGATGCACAGATGAATCTTTAAATCTAAAATTTAATTTTAAATTTATTTTTACAATATATAGTTGATATATCAAAGCATGCATAGATTTGAATTTTAATCTAGAACGGTTTCTAGTTCATGTTCACATGATATATAGATGCATGCATAAATCTAAAAATTTTTATGATCTGATTTATGATTTATATATGAGATATGTGATTATATGTTTAGATTATAAAATTACTTTTGATAAGATCCATGATTTGTATATGAGATATATGATATTATCTTTTAGATCAAAATTTTATTTAGATATGAATTTTACATACATATATGTGATATATGTTTGTATGTTAAATCTGAAATTATTTTTATAATTTAAAACTTACTTTCATGCAAAGAATTTTAATCTGAAATTAGATTTTGGAATTTGAAATTAGTGTTTATGTATGAGGATTTTGGTTATGAAAAAATAAAAAATTTGGTCATACAATAGAATTGCATCTAGAGTTTTTGATTTGAATCATATGGATCTAATTCGATTAAGTAATTAGTCAAATCGAGTCAAGTGTTAATTAGGATTAGATCAATTAAGTTAAATGGTCATGCAATTATTGTTGATCAAATTGTTTGAGTCCTATATGTAGAATCGATTAACCTAAGGACCTAATTTGGCTCGATGGTTTGAGCCTGATTCGCTTGAGTTAACCTATTTGGATCAGTAGACCTATTAGTGTCTAAGATAAATAATTGAGATATGGTTATTTAATTAATTTTGTTTGCTTATCTGGTCAATTTATTAGTATTTAAGAAAAGTAACGGAGGGACCCCCATCGATCTCCATTTACCTAGCCAATTAGGAAGATTGGGCCTTGAATTGGGTTGCTTAGCAGTTTGGTTTAGCCCATGCCAATTAGATCAATCATATGATGATTGATTAGATGAGACCTAAACCTAAACCTTCCCATAAATATTAAGTCCATAGGTCTTCCACTGTTGTAGATATGCGGGCATGCTACCGGCGTTGATTGTTCTTGACTGACCATAATGGTTCAATTGCATCGAGAATACTCAATCACTCTATTAGCAAAGAGTTGCTTCAGGATAAGGATGGGGTTGCACCCAATAACTATTAGGTGAGGGACCCAATGATAGCCTCGCACCTGCTTGTGAATGGTGGGTTGGGCTTAACTAAGGAGTGTGAGCAATAATTGTTAGGTGAACCCACATGACTTAGAGACCAAGTCGCTGCAACATGCTTAGAGAAGCATCTGGGTAAAGAGTTGCCTATGCATCTGTGTGCATGTTACCAATAATTGTTAGATGAGGTGCATAGCATCGATGGAACCACAGCACCCACTAGGAATCCTTTATCGTGTTAGGGTTTTCATTTCCTTCGTGGAGAGTGAAGGGATCTGAAAAATTAGTGAGAGTCATTATTTGCATCTTAAAGTTTTTAAAAGTAAATATAATAATTAAGTACAAAAATCTAATTTGAATCTCTACTCCCACAGTTAAATCATGTCAGCCTCAAACCCTCTAGCCCGCATCCTTAAAACTAATCATTTGATCGATACAAATTACAAAAACTGACTTAGAAATCTGAAGATTATCCTGACCTCAGAAAAACTAGGTCATGTACTTGACCAAGAATCCATAGTGTTACCAAACCGTCCTACTACTCGGCAAAGAGCTGCTTTTGAGAAGTGGATGGATGAAGATAGTTGGGTCAAGTGCTATATACTGGCTTCAATGTCAAACGAATTGCAAAGCCAGCATAAGCATATGCCCATTGCCAGTGCTATGATCACTCACCTACAAGAGTTGTATGGTGAGCAGAGCCATACAGCGTGCTTCAAGGTATCCAAAAGACTCTTCAATCTGAAGATGCACAAAGGACAGTCAGTCCATGAGCATTGTATGATAGTAATCAAAGACATTGAGGGTCTTGGGAAGATTGGGCTAGGAATACAAAAAAAATTACAGATGGATCTGATCCTTCAATCCCTTATGAGTTCATACAGTCAATTTATTATAAATTTTCATATGAACAAGCTCGATTGCACTATACCCGAACTGGTCAACATGTTGGTCACTATGGAGGGAACCTTGAAGAGTTCAAGGGGCATTGTTCTCCCTATGGAGCGGACTTCTTTCAAAAAAAAGTCTATTAGGAAGAAGAAGATAAAATTCACTAAGAAGCAAAAAAAGGAGAGCAGACCAAAGAAGAAAGTTCCTAAGAAGGCTGAAACAAAGGAAAAATATTTCTACTGTGATGCTGAAGGCCACTGAAGGAGGAACTGTCCACTCTACCTAGAGAGCCTAAAGACCAAAAAGGGTGATAAACCTTCCGAAGGTATGCTCGTAATTGAATCTAACCTTATAGTTTTTTCTACTTCTAGTTGGATATTAAACTCTGGCTCGAGTGCTCATATATGTACCTCAATGCAGGATCTAATAGAAAATAAGAGATTGAGGAAAGGTAATATGATCCTTCGGATCGACAATGGAGCAAAAGTTGCTACAGAGGCCATTGGCACTTATCCTCTTCGATTATCATCTAGTTTTAAATTAGATTTGAAAAACTGTTATTATGTTCCTATAGCTAGTCAGAATTTGATTTTTGTATCTGTGCTAGCATAGAAAGATTTTGAAATTAGTTTCAATAAAAAATTTTATTTCATTTATTTATGAAATAAATTGATTGCACGAGATCTTTTAATTGACAGTCTATATCACTTGCATGTTGATGTGAATGTGAACTTAAACGAGCAAATAGTGAGTATCATAGGTCAAATGAGACCTAGAGATGAAATTAACCAGAAGTACTTATGGCATCATAGACTAAGCCATATTAGAGAGGACAGAATAAACAAACTGAAAAGGGATAAGATCCTTGGCTCTCTTAACCCAGAGTCATATCCAGCTTGTGAATCTTGCCTTCAAGAAAAGATGGCCAAGTTACCCTTTGTAGGACATGGAGAGAGGGCCACTGAGTTACTTATCCTAGTACACACTGATGTGTGTGGGCCATTTGATATGTGCGTCAGGGATAGTTATAGCTACTTCATTACCTTTACCGATGATCTGTCTAGGTATGGATATGTGTATCTAATGAAACACAAGTCTGAAGCCTTTGAAAGATTTAAAGAATTCAGACATGAAGTAGAAAAGCAAACAGAAAAATCCATTAAGATTCTTCAATCTGATGGAGGAGGTGAATATCTTAGTCAAAAATTTTTGAGATATTTTAAGGATAGTGGCATAGTCTCTTAATGGACTCCTCCTGAAACATCTCAGCTCAATGAGGTATCCGAAAGGAGGAACAGGATCCTATTGGATATGATCAGGTCTATGATGAGCTTCACTGATCCACCCTTGTATCTTTGGGGACATGCCTTGTTAACCACCATTCACCTGTCGAATAGGGTTCTAGCAAATTCCGTTCCTACCACATCAGATGAGATATGGTTCAGTAAGAAGTCGAGTCTAAGTTATCTTAAGACTTAGGAATGTTCGGCCTATGTCAAGAAATAGATGGCTGATAAACTAGAGGATAGATCTGTACTAGCTTATTTTATAGGGTATCCAAAAGAATTCATGGAATAGTAATCTACTTTCCACAAGATCACAATATGATTGTGAGTTGGAATGCCATATTTCTATAAAAATAATTTATCCAGGATGGTAGCAGTGGGAGGTTAATTGAGCTCGAAGAGAAGGTCTCTAAAGAGCAAAGAGCTATAGATCTTCAAGAGTCTATTATTCATGAGCCAGTAGTTGACGTTCCTCAACCACCTCATAGATCTAGCAGGTACTCTCGACCTTCTGAAAGGTACATGGGTATACTTACGAAAGAAGTAAAAGAAATGTTCCTTATAGGAGATATGTTGGAACCAGATCTAGGGTTTCAGGGTTAGATCTTGAAACTTTTTCAAGATCATACAGCGAAAGACTAAAATAAATCAAAATTATTTTTTAAAATCAGAGAATCTCTAGATCTAAGATCCTATTACATGATTATTACAAAGCATTAAATCAAAAATTAAAATATATAAATATAGCATGAACTACATGTTGATCATATCAACATGTTTCTATACTACATCTAATGTATGTATTAAACAATAGATCAGATCTATTACCTTGCAAGTTAGACATTCTAACCTCGTTGATCTAGGCTTGAGGATGATGTTGCAAGCCGTACATGCATCCGGCCTTTAGGAGTCATCCACACGAGCCCACGAATCTCGATCAGAAGTCCTGCTTCAGGAAATCAGCACAGTATGCTAGTACTGCACTGATTCTTCTTTGATTGTTGATCAGGTACCTCCTTCTTCTTGATTTAGACTCTTCAAAAGATGAAAGTAGGAGGAGGAGTTTCAAATCTGAGACACTCTCAGAAAAATCAAGATGGAGGGAGGAAAGATATGAAAACAAACAACCCTAGAAGAAGACCCTCTTCTTCTTCTCGTTTTTCTCTCTAGACACCCTAACTTATGTCATTTATATCTCCATGACCCAAATGTATTTCTCTCTAATTTTTAGATGGCCCAAAGGGCTCTCAAATTTCTATCTTCTCCAAAAATTTTATGAAGAAAATCATTTTATACAGAGAGATATGATAGAATCCTTGTCTAGGTCAAATACCTAGTCAAGGCTTATCCAAACATGGCAAGATAAGGGGCGCCCAACTCTTGAGCACCTCCTCATTATTTTCATGCATGGATTACTAGCAAAGGGTTTATAATGTGTATCCTAAAAGCCACAAAAATTCCAAAAAAAATTTGGATAGATTCGGTGCAAAATTGAAAGAGTTTTGGATTTCTAAAACCCCATCTCATAGAATTCAAAATCCAAACTTATTCCTTTTTGATTTGATCCAAACCACCTTCCATGTAAAAAAGAAGAGAGGAGACCTTTTGTGAACATAGGAGAGACCTGAGAGAGGGCTTTTGTCACACAAAATAAGAGGAGATTGGCGTTGAATGAGAGAGAGGGCATGGGGAAGGCTTATGTGGTGCAAGGTGGAATCCTAGTCTTACTAGGATTCTATCTTATGACTTGTTTTAATTTGGTTTCTCAAACCAAATCAAACCAAAATTAGATCAACCCAATTAAAATAGGTCTTAACCCAATTAAAAATCTAATTTAATCAGATTAAATTAGATTTAAATCTGATTTAATTTTCTAATCAAATTAGAAATTAGATTGACCCAAGTCCTAGTTGAACTAGGACTAGTTTTTTCTTGCACTTGGCTTATCCAATAAACCAATTGGACTTGATCCAATCAAGCCCAAACCAAATATAATTAAATTATATTTAATTAGACTTAATCTCAGCCCATTGGCTTAATCAAATTAAGCCAATTAGCAATCGAATTGCTAATCGATCCTCCTGCAACACTTGCACTGGGTTAAATGTCAATCGTATTGATCATTTAACCCTAGAATGATTCTTAATCATTGATCAACCATCCAATTGGATCATGAACTCTAATGTGTGTGACCTCATAGGTCTGAACCTAAGCCGGTAGCACAGAAACAAATTTTTGTACCAATCGAAGTGACCATCTAGCAATGGTACCCGACGATCGGATAGGTCGAATGTGTAGAACAACATCCTTAGAACCCATGCGGATATAATTTTCATATAATTCATCCCCTTGACCAAAATGATCATAGGACACCCCAAAGTTCAACTGTCAACTCTAATCAGGTTGTCCACATTGTATTTCAAAATATCAAATCTATCTGATGGACTATCCTGGCCAAGATTTTGCTATATTGAAATACAGCGACTCATTCTTCTCCAACTCTTGGAGTGGTCAATCCCATCTCGATCACACTCTGACTTCGCAAGTACTTGACTGTGCCCAGAAGCCTTCCATCCCTGAATTAAAAATTTAGTTAGTCCAGTACCAAAGCACAGTGAGTTGCTTACAAGTCACTGAGGCGATCTCAGGTCTAAGGGACACTTATATCTATATCCCATCAAAGACATTCTCGACAGCAGAATACTCTGGAGTTGGTCATGTTCAATGATGATGTACCAGTATATCTCACCTGTATGTCATACCAGTGTCTCCACACTCTTTGGTTAAGAGGACAACCAACCCATATGGCCTACAGCGACCTATGCTCGATAGAAATTGTCATCCTTATTAACAGCCTATCATTTGGTCGTGAATTGTTTTAAGGACTAATCGATAAATCCTCTCTTTATCGAATCTAAATAGTCCTAAGGACTTCATCATAACAATGGAGTTCATTAGAAGATGAAAGCTTATGATGAAAATGCCAAATATATTTTATTTATTAGCAAATCAATTACAATACTTGGTTGCTCAACCATCAACAGCTTGACGATTGGCTTTTTGAGACACATTTCCCAACAACTCCCACTTGTCCTAAAGCCACTCGGCACAGTATCTAATACCCATCTTCGACTTGTGATCGTCGAACTCCTTTATCGCCAGGGCTTTAGTGAAGGGGTCGGCCAGGTTCTCCTTTCCGTCGATCTTCTGAAGGTCGATGTCACCTCGATCCACGATCTCCCGGATCAGGTGGAAGCGATGCAAGATATGCTTCGTCCACTGATGTGCTTTGGGTTCCTTCGCCTGAGCTATGGCACCAGTGCTGTCACAATAGAGCAGGACCCGACCATCGAGGGAGGGTGCTACTCCGAGCTCATTGATGAATTTTCTCAACCACACAGCTTCGTTCGCGGCATCCGATGCTGCGATGTACTCCGCTTTACAAACAGAGTCCGCCACAGTATGCTGCTTGAAACTCTTCCAGCAGATGGATCCACCATTTAGAGTAAAGATATAACCCGACATGCTCCTGCTGTCATCATGGTCAGATTGAAAGCTAGAGTCTGTGAACCCCACAAATTTTAGATCTAACTCACCATAAACCAACCATTGGTCCTTAGTATTTCTCAAATACTTAAGGATGGCTTTAACCACTTTTCAGTGATTTTCTCCAGAATCAAATTGGTATCACTCACTACTCCTAGTGAGTATGCCACATCTGATCTTGTACATATCATGGCATACATGATAGATCCCACAGCTAAAGCATATGGGACTCTACTCATACGCTCTCTCTCTTCAAGAGTTGTCGGACAATCCTTCTTAGAGAGAGAAATTCCTTGGCCTATCGGTAGATAGCCCTTCTTGAAATTCTCCATGCTGAACCTCTTCAGCACAGTGTCTATGTACATGGACTGGGATAACCCAAGCATCCTTTTAGATCTATCCCTATAGATTTTCATCCCTAGGATGTAGGATACTTCACCCAAGTCCTTCATGGAGAACTGTGATGACAACCGAACTTTTATTCCCTATAGTGCGGGGATGTCATTCCCGATTAAGAGAATGTCATCCACGTACAAGACAAGGAATACCACAACTGGATCATTTACCCATTTATAGATGCAGGGCTCTTCTCCATTCTTAATGAAGCCATACATTTTGATCACCTATCAAAATGCATGTTCTAACTTTGAGAAGCTTGCTTCAATCCATAAATGGATCTCTGAAGCTTGCACACCTTGGACTCATCTGTGGATGTAAACCCCTCAGGTTGTATCATATATACCTCTTCGGTCAGCTCTCTATTCAGGAAAGCTGTCTTTACATCCATCTGCCAGATCTCATAATCCAGATGGGCAGCTATTGCAAGCATTATCCGAATGGATTTGAGCATTGCCACAGGAAAAAATACTCATCATAGTCAATACCATAACGTTGATGATACCCCTTGGCGACCAGACGGGCTTTATAGGTCTCCACCTTTCTGTCTGCATCCCTCTTCCTTTTGAAGACCCATTTACACCCAATGGGTTTAACCCCTTCAGGTGGGTCAACCAATGTCCATACATCGTTGACCTTCATGGACTCCATTTCGAATTTCATGGCTTCAAGCCATTTCTCGAAATTAGATCTCTGCATTGCATCCATATAGATGATTGGATCCTCATTATTCTCATCAAGTTCGATGGGATCACCATCCCGGACCAAGAAATCATAGTATCTGTCCGACTGACGCGATACTCTATCGGATCACCTTAATGGTGCAGGTACATTGGGCTCCAGATTTGATCTAATCATATCCGACTCAGGTTCAGCTATTGGTGTCGGTCCTTCTTCCTATTGAGCTTCATCAAGTTCAACCTTAGAGGCAACGGTTCCTTCACCAAGGAATTTCTTTTCTAAAAAGATTGCCTTAAGGCTGACGAACACCTTTTGTTCATCAGCATGGTAGAAAAAAATATCTTTTTGTCTCTTTGGGGTACCCTATGAATGAGCATTTGTCAGACCTAGGTCCAAGTTTGTCTGTGACTAATCGTTTGACATAGGTCGGGCACCTCCAGACCCTAAGGTGTGAAAGTGCTGGCTTACGTCCCATCCATATCTCATATGGAGTCTTAATTACAGACTTACTTGAAATCCTATTTAATAGATAATAGACCGATTCGAGTGCATATCCTCAGAAGGATATCGGCAAGCTAGCAAAACCCATCATGGATCGGACCATATCTAACAGAGTCTGATTCCTCCTTTCAGACACACCATTATGCTGTGGTGTTCCTGGAGGAGTCCATTGGGGGAGAATCCCATTCTCTCCTAGATATGTGAGAAATTCACTAGAAAGGTATTTTCCTCCTCGATCAGATCGAAGAGTTTTAATACTCTTCCCAGTTTGTTTTTCTACTTCACTTCGGAATCATTTGAATATTTTAAATGAATCCGACTTATGTTTCATCAGATAGACATATCCATATCGGGATAGGTCATCCGTGAAAGTTATGAAGTAAAAATATCCACCTCTAGCACTGGTGCTCATGGGCCCGCATACATCAGTATGTACTAGGCCCAAGAGCTCAGTAGCTCTCTCACCTTTTTCAGTAAAAGGTGACTTGGTCATTTTACCAAGAAGACAAGACTCATAGGTTGGAAGTGATTCACAATCACTGACTTCGAGGATTCCCTCTTGAGTCAACCTGTTTATTTTGTTCTTGTTTATATGACCTAGCCTACAGTGCCATAAGTAGATATCTGACACACTATCTAATCTAGGGTGCTTGCCAGTAGAATAGACTCTTATCAGGCTTGATCTTTTTGGTCTAGCCCTGCACTGATGTCCCAGCCTGAACATGCACCTTCTTCACTTTCTTCTTCTTGTTCTTCTTCCCTTTCTTAAAAGGTCGAGAACCAGAAGACGAACCTCCCACTAAGTTCATCGACTCCTTGTGAAGTTGGTGATCCTTCTCAAAGTTCTGAAGCAACCCCAGTAACCCGTGGTAGTTCTCTTCAGGCTTTGTCATTCTATAATGAGTGAGGAATGGGAGATAAGACTTGGGCAGTGAGTTCAGTATTGCATCTTTCCCAAGCTTCTCATGCAAGGAAAAGCCGAGCTTGCTCAATCGTTCCATCAGCTCGATCATATACAATACATGATCAGTGATAGAGGCACCATCCTGCATTTTGGCATTGAATATGGCACAACTAGTCTTGTGCCTCTCTACATCATCGGGTGTGCCAAAGGTATCCTCCAACACTTGAAGCATGTCCTTTGACTAAGCCATCTCGAATCTGTGACTGAACTCATCGCTCATGGCAGCCAGCATGATACAGCGCACCGTGGTCCGATCGTTGAGCCACTTTTGGTAAGTGTCTCTGACTGTTCCACGTGCATTGACAGCTGGCTCCTCAGGTGCAGGATCCATTATCACATATAGGATCTGTTCATGCTCCAGGACTATCTTCAACTTTCGGTACCAGCTACCAAAGTTGGATCCCACCAACTTATCATTGTCCAACAATGATCGAAGTGATAGGGAAGTGGCCACATTTGCACAAAGGAGAACCATAACCTAATTAGTAATTGATTCACTAAACCTAAAGATTTGGACTTTAATCAAAAAATTTCTCCCACTATTTTATTCGAATTGGTAGCCTCTACCTCCAATTCGAGTAATTATCCTAATTCCTTAGTTGGTACTAGAATCTCCTTAGACTGCACACAAGCCCAACATTGGTTGGCCAACCCATGTACATCTAAGGATAGATTCATAACCAATTATTTCTCTAAATAATTTCTAGTAATTTTAATTTTGCCCCAGAAACCTAATCAGTAGGCTTTGGCCTCCACTGTAAGGATCCGGTTATGACCAACCATTAACATGATCATACTTGGTGTATCTAACCAACGAATGATTAAGCCCAACTTTGGTTGGCTCACCTAACCACCATTAGAGAGACACTTCCAAGTCGTCATATGATGAGTGATAATTCTATTAGTCAACAAGCACCAGGCCTTTGGGTCTGTAATGATTATTGAGTTAATGGACTCATTATCAAACACCTTAATGGGAGGCTATGACTCAGTTATCTCCATAACTTTATCATTTTAAGGATCTAATAATTTTAGATGATTTAAATAATATAGAGGATGAGGTCAGATGAACCAGCTTATCATGATCCTCCCACTGGCTTCACCAAGTCAGCTTAAGGGAGACCATTAAAAGGGCTGGTCTAGGAGCACCTAAATCAGTCACACTGATTTATGTAGCTGACATGGGTCAGCTCGAATAGTCAAGTGATCCGATCAAAACATAATTTCACCAAGAGGCCAGGTAAGTTCGATCAGTGGGAGGGTCTGTCAAAGCTTGCCTTAGACACCATCAGAAATTGTCAGGTAAGTGGGCTCCCAATTAAAAACCACCGGTCTGGTTTACCTTAGACACCAACTAGTTTAATTAGTTTCGATTAGATCAACCTAACAGTTCATGCTAGACCACTTAGCCAAGAATCAAGTCCATTTGGTTCTCGTTAAAGATATGGACTTGACCAACTACAACTATTGTAATTGATCTAGAGAATCCTTGACCTAATCTAAGACAACAATTGATTAGATTTAGTCAATTCTCTAATTAAGTCCATCTTCAATCTAACCATAGGTCTAACCCAATTAATGGACCTAATTCCCACTAACCCATTAACCCAATGTGTTATGGTTTGTGTTTTAGGTTCTTCAATTCACAATCCTAGAACCTAATCAAACAACTTCTTAATTCTTAATTAAGTTTTGGGCTGAGGGTTGGGTTCGGCTTTTTAAAAAAATAATTTTTATATTTATAAAATAATTTTATAATATGATTCTACCAACCATATTGCATGTTTGATTCATAATCAAGATACAAGTGAAATAAACATGAAACTACTTTAGATCTAATCTAAATAGGTTTATGTAATTGAAATAATTTCAACTTTAAATAATTTCTTTGCACAAAAATTATTAACAAAGAAATTTTATTTCAAATTTAAACACCTTTTAAATCTAATAAATTATAAATTTAATCTAGATCATATCTAGTAAATTTATGATTAAAGATAGATCTACACAAACTAGGACAACCTTTGCACTGTAAGGGGTAAACCTTACAGTAGGACAACCATGCAGTTCGTGATTGATCTAAAATTTTAATTTTAGATTTAATAATCAGATTATAAATTAGATCTAATCTAAGAAAAAATCTAAGCATGTATAAATAATCATGTAATAAAGAACCTAGGCTCTGATACCAATTGTAGGAACCAGATCTAGGGTTTCAGGGTTAGATCTTGAAACTTTTTCAAGATCATACAGTTGAAGACTAAAATAAATCAAAATTATTTTTTAAAATTAGAGAATCCCTATGTTATAGCCCAAACCTCAGCCCACCAAAGCCATTCAAATGAAAAAAAAAAGAGGAAAAACGGAGTAAAAAACCGGGAAGAAGACTCCCGGTAGGAGTTTTCTTCTCCGGCGAAACCCACGGAAATTAGGACTCCTAGGACCCCTCAGAGTCCTAGGGTGCTCTATAAGAAGACCCCCTCCCTCTTGAGACTGATCATTGGCCTCCTCCCTCTCTCCTTCTCTTCGATTTTCTCGAATTAGAGCCGCGGACACCGTCCGATTTCTCGCCGTAATTGCTCGCCGGCGAGGTCTCCGGAGGCTGAGGTAAGTTTCCCTCTTCCTCCCCTCTTTCTTCTCCTTCCTCCCCGTGCATTTGTGTGCGGCTGCCGGCGACGAAAGTCGCCGAATTTCCGATCGGGAAAGACACCCTGTTTTTGAGCACTTTTCCTTGAATTTTCCGGCGCCGGCGATCGGAATTGATCGCCGGCCACCCTTCTCCATGACCGGGGGAGTGATTCCCATCGGCCGCCGGCCTCCGCCGCGGTGGCCATGGCCCGAACGGCCGGTCAAGGCCGGAGAACCCCCACCGTCCCCTGTTCGGCCTGGAAGGAACCAAGGAAAAAGAAGAAGAAGAAGAAGAAGAAGAAAAAGAAAAGAAAAAGAAAAAGAAAAGAAGAAAAAGAAGAAAAAGAAAAAGAAAAAAAAAAGAAAAGGAAAGAAAAAAAAAAAAGAAGAAAAAGAAGAAAAAGAAAAGAAGAAAAAAAAAATAATAATAAAAATAAATAAATAAATAAATATATATATATGTATATATATATATATAAGTAAGTAAATAAATAAATAAATAAATAAATAAAAAATTGAAATTGATGACAGAGAGAGTTTCTCTCTCTTCTTTCAGACTGAACCCTGATTTTCTCTCTCTGGAATTGGACTTTCTCTCTCTACTTTCTCTCTCTAGAATTTTCTCTCTCTAGCCTATTTCTCTCTCTTGATGGATTTTTCTCTCTCTAAAGTTATCCTTCTAAGATTAGCGTAGTGGAAGGCTTCATCTGATGATTCTGATCGAGTTTAGAGACGAGTCTGATTTTAAGCGAGATTTTGATTTTGGGATTTGTTAGATTTAATTTTGAATTAAAATTAATGTAAAAATATAATTTTGGATAATAGGCACGGAAGAATCTCCTAGAAGTTAGTCGATCTGTTTCATTCAGTGGTCCGTGAAAGGTAAGTAATGAATCATCTTCTCGAGATATTCCATATTTATTCTGAAAATAAATAATTATTCTCTGAAATTATGCATGATTTATGGAATTATGTTTTGAAAGAAAAGTGCTTTTGAAATGTTATGGTATATCAATTTATGCACATGTTTAGTGAAAAGATTATGATATATATTGTGGTACTAAGTGTTTTGATATAGATCGGATTTATGCTCTCAGCCTAACTATGTTTCAGTGGGCCCCGCCAATGGGGATTATACGTTGGTACTTTGTGGACCCTGCCAGTGGGGGTTGTGTGCTGGTATTTGTGGACCCTGCCAGTGGGGGTTGTGCGCTGGTATTTCTGGACCCTGCCAGTGGGGGTTGTGCGCTGGTATTCTGTGGACCCCGCCAATGAGGGTTAAACGTTGGTCATAGTCGAGGCTGTTGAGTTACGAGTGTTTTGAATCGAATCAGATTTATGATTATATTATATGTGAATATTTGAAAATATTTGATTTGCATTAAATCAGCATGAAATATATTTTTATGTTATTTACAGCATTATTCTTGAAAATTAAATAATATCTGAATATCTGGTAGAGATACTTGTTACTTACTGGGCTGTCTAGCTCATTATCTTTCTTTCTATTTTTCAGATTCAGATAATTAATTTCGAGCGTGGGAAGAAATATTGGGACAGAGCTTTTAGAGGCGAGATTAGCATTGTCAACACTTCATTGAACTTAGATTTATTGTTTTAGTAAAATTTTTATTGGATGTAAGACATTTGATTTAATTACTTGAATTACAGTTGAATAATAATTATTTGAATTTATTCCGCTGCGATGCATTGATATCGTGATGAGATGCCTTGCATGCTTATGGAGAGAGTTCTTCATGAGTATGCGACGGTTGCTGCGACCTTCGATTCACAATCTCGGGTCGGGGGCGTGACTATTATATGGTATCAGAGCATATGTGGATAAATTATGACACATAGAATTTGACATAGTATGAGTGTAGGTGGGTAAACATTAGGAATATTGGGATGTTAAAGTATGAGCATCATAATAAACCCAGGGAAGAGTTTATGCGCTTACTCAACAGAATCCACAGGCTTCCAATACAATGGTGACAGGTATGAAAAATTTCGAGGACGAAATTTTTTTTTAGGGGTGAAGAATGTTATAGCCCAAACCTCAGCCCACCAAAGCCATTCAAACGAAAAAAAAAAAGAGGAAAATAGAGTAAAAAATCGGGAAGAAGACTCCCGGTAGGAGTCTTTTCTCCGACGAAACCCATGGAAATTAGGACTCCTAGGACCCCTCGGAGTCCTAGGGTGCTCTATAAGAAGACCCCCTCCCTCTTGAGACTGATCATTGGCTCCTCCCTCTCTCCTTCTCTCCGATTTTCTCGAATTAGAGCCGCGGACACCGTCCGATTTCTCACCGTAATTGCTCGCCGGTGAGGTCTCCGGAGGCTGAGGTAAGTTTCCCTCTTCCTCCCCTCTTTCTTCTCCTTCCTCCCCGTGCATTTGTGCGTGGCTGCCGGTGACGAAAGTCGCTGAATTTTCGGTCGGGAAAGACACCCTGTTTTTGAGCTCTTTTCCTTGAATTTTCCGACGCCGGCGATCGGAATTGATCGCCGGCCACCCTTCTCCGTGACCGGGGGAGTGATTCCCGTCGGCCGCCGGCCTCCGTCGTGGCGGCCGTGGCCCGAACGGCCGGAGAACCCCCACCGTCCCCTGTTCGGCCTGGAAGGAACCAAGGAAAAAGAAGAAGAAGAAGAAGAAGAAGAAGAAAAGAAAAAGAAAAGAAAAGAAGAAAAAGAAGAAAAAGAAAAGAAAAAAAAAAGAAAAGGAAAGAAAAAAAAAAAGAAGAAAAAGAAGAAAAAAGAAAAGAAGAAAAAAAAATAATAATAAAATAAATAATATATATATATATATATATATATGTATATATATATATATAAGTAAGTAAATAAATAAATAAATAAATAAATAAAAAATTGAAATTGAAGAGAGAGAGAGTTTCTCTCTCTTCTCTCTCTTCTTTCAGACTGAACCCTAATTTTCTCTCTCTAGAATTGGACTTTCTCTCTCTACTTTCTCTCTCTAGAATTTTCTCTCTCTAGCCTATTTCTCTCTCTTGATGGATTTCTCTCTCTCTAAAGTTATCCTTCTAAGATTAGCATAGTGGAAGGCTTCATCTGATGATTCTGATCGAGTTTAGAGACGAGTTTGATTTTAAGCGAGATTTTGATTTTGGGATTGTTAGATTTAATTTGAATTAAAATTAATGTAAAAATATAATTTTGGATAATAGGCACGGAAGAATCTCCTAGAAGTTAGTCGATCTGTTCATTCAGTGGTCCGTGAAAGGTAAGTAATGAATCATCTTCTCGAGATATTCCATATTTATTCTGAAAATAAATAATTATTCTCTGAAATTATGCATGATTTATGGAATTATGTTTTGAAAGAAAAGTGCTTTTGAAATTTATGGTATATCGATTTATGCACATGTTTAGTGAAAAGATTATGATATATATTGTGGTACTAAGTGTTTTGATATAGATCGGATTTATGCTCTCAGCCTAACTATGTTTCAGTGGGCCCCGCCAATGGGATTATACGTTGGTACTTTGTGGACCCTGCCAGTGGGGGTGTGCGCTGGTATTTGTGGACCCTGCCAGTGGAGGTTGTGCGCTGGTATTTCTGGACCCTGCCAGTGGGGGTTGTGCGCTGGTATTCTGTGGACCCCGCCAATGGGGGTTAAACGTTGTCATAGTCGAGGCTGTTGAGTTACGAGTATTTTGAATCGAATCGAATTTATGATTATATTATATGTGAATATTTGAAAATATTTGATTTGCATTAAATCAGCATGAAATTATTTTTATGTTATTTGCAGCATTGTTCTTGAAAATTAAATAATATCTGAATATCTGGTAGAGATACTGTTACTTACTGGGCTGTCTAGCTCATTACCTTTCTTTCTATTTTTCAGATTTAGATAATTTAATTTCGAGCGTGGAAGAAATATTGGGACAGGCTTTTAGAGGCGAGTTAGCATTGTCAACACTTCATTGAACTTAGATTTATTGTTTTAGTAAAATTTTATTGATGTAAGACATTTGATTTAATTACTTGAATTACAGTTTGAATAATAATTATTTGAATTTATTCCGCTGCGATGCATTGATATCGTGAT